>NC_088208.1:4583169-4658508 GCF_037126465.1 Ornithodoros turicata
TGGGTTTCCTCCCTCGTGGCTACACATGTCAGGGATAGGTTACAGAACCGGTAGTTTCGGCCAAGTGTGAATTGCTTTTCATGGGATCATCACGCTGGCAGATGAAACATATGGTTTACATTATATTATATTATATATATTATATATTATATTATATATTATTTGCAGGACAGGAATTGCGTAGCTTCACACAAATACTACTACTACGACGTAAGAGTGGTTTCAAATCTAGCTTTTTTGTGTTCCTGACATTATCGCACAAGATGTAGTATCCACTATGATCCTTTATATGCGGGTATGTAGAGTGCAATCAACAGATGCTATTTACAAATCTGTGTTTTCTACTGTGTTAAAATGGGGTAGTTTGTATCTGAGAGCCATAGTGAAACACAGGCAGCCAAGGACAGACTTTTGATGCCCTCGAGAAACACGGCAACACATTGCAGGGACCCTGGATGCTGCCTAAATTTCCAGAACACACAGCTCAAGGCAGCGGTTAAATAACAAGTGGTTAGAGAAATCCAAGGCAGTTGCATGTGTAAGCAGTCCGCTGTTGGATTTGCTTTTGTCCGAGATACGTTATCTCAAAGGGAACGCACGGACACACTCAGAATGATACTAGGGCTGCCTGTGAAATAGAATTAGGAGAGGGGAAGATATATAACCATTTTTTCTTGTCTGTTATTCTATTGGTTAAATTGTCATTTGCTTAGCAGCATGTATGTGTATATTCCAGAGTCTGAATAAATATATCAGTTTAGAGCTAGCAGTCGCATTGTAGATGTCTCATCCTGTCCTTGGCTGCTTGTGTTTCACTATGGCCATGCTTGCTATTGCAAAAACAGAAAACAAAAAAAAACACAATAGAAAAACACGAAAAGAGCGACCTAAAAAGCTGCCTGTTCTAGTGCTCACATGGAGGCAATGCCATGAGGTAACATGTTCCATTCATGAACTGTGCATATTAGTACATATCACAACGGCAACGATTATTCAGATTTTTCTTGAAGTACTTTGTTTTTTGGAGCTTTGTTTGCACAGTCTATTATTGGAACTTTATGTGATTTCCCTCTTGAGATACTTTAAGATTGCTGATGCTGTGCAGTTTGTTAATTTTGAAACTGTGCTGTGCTGAGGTACAAAAAGAGAATTGTCATATATTTGACCACATAGGAACAATTTGTAAGTACTTTCCTTGTTGACATTAATATTTGCACCAGGTCACAACATTGTTGATTGATGGAAAATGTAAATAAATATATTTATTTGCTTGCCAAACAATGCACAAATGTCTTCTTTTCTAGTGAGATATTCCCTGTTCACCAGACATAAATGTGGAAAAGTTAAAGAGGCACAATGATGGTAGAGTCTAGCGTTGCTTTTTGCCACTTCACATATATTCAATGTTATTCGTGTGCACATGTAGGAATAGGAAGGTAGAGCATGCTCATAAAAAAATTTCATATGCAGCCACACATATGGTTCAGAAGATTAATTAGATGATGTCCAAGCATATATAATTGTGCTTCATGTGCAATGGGTATGCTAACGCATTGCTTCCAGCCTGAAGCCTTTTGCTTTAGCCTTTTTATTTATTTTTTATAAATTATTTTTATAAATTTAATTTTTTATTTTATATAAATTTAATTTTTTATTTTATATAAATTTTATATTACTTATTGTATACTTATTTTTTATACATTTTATAAATTAAACACTCAAGTTACACGGGCCCTGTAAGAGTGCCCTTTCCAAATGGTTTGGTAACGTGTCTCTAACTGTAAAGGTAAGAGGCAATCGAGAATGCTGCAGACAAGGTTGCAACTTACATATTGCTTATCATGTCCTACATACAAAGTGATTTGTACAATAATTCCTGAGGACGGAATTAATTCCGAGGCTGGCCAGTGATGTCACCCAGGACGACAAGTCACATAATTGCCTCTAACACTTTTACACCCCATGGGCTGAGTTGTGAATTGAAAGAGCACTCTACAGAAGGATAAGGTGCACCTGATTTCTAGGATCTATGCTATGCCCTAACTCTTCAGACACCACATTTCTAAAAACACCATTTCTAAGTGGCAATATGTGCTCTGGTACTTCTTTTGCGTCTGCATAGTGTGCAACCACATGGCTACTGGAGCTTTCGTGTGCATGTTTTTGTGCGACGGTGCTCATTACAAACAATATCCAGATGTTAGACATAAAATGCAGTAGTTTGTAGCCTGCCACACAACGCAGCATGACATGGGAGTGTGTGATTCAAAGAAAGCTTCTGGAAAATGCACAGAATCCCACAAAAAGTTTAAAATGTGATTTGTATTTCGTTTTACGTCTCTCGTCGTTACATACCATCGTCGACGCTGTTGCACATTGATAAATCGTATGTAAAACTTGTCCCATAGCAGTATGCGGTTTCTCAAATACATAGCACAATTTTTTCCTGCAGGAATAAAACGCTGTCGGCATTTTCTTGCTAACACGGCTGTCGAAACGTCAGTCTCTACACTGGGCAAGTGCTGTAAAGGGGCTAACGCAGACGCGACTTGATACAAATTGTACGTGCTCACAAAACACAAACGACGAATTCCACTCACAACATCGCACAGAGGTTGGTTCGCGAATGAGTTCGCAGCTGCTGCGCTGTTTACTTATCGGGTGGAACCCGGCTGTCCGCCATCTTCAAGCACAGATACGTGAAGCCGCGAGAAGCCGTAGTTGAAATCCACTGACAAGTACGAAGGCGGCGTACACGTCGCAATGCCCGTTCGGGTGCATCTACGTCATAAAAATGGCTGCGTCCATGTGTGTTTCGGAATGAATTATCTATTTTTTTACATGGTACTGTACCGAACTGAGAGAATGAAGGTGCATTTTGGGGAGAGCTGGATGTGGGCTTTCAGAATATCACAACAGTTTCGACTATTTGGGATATCGGCATAGCTGACCTTTAATGAGATAACAGCATCGCATCCGCGTGATATCGGTCAGCATACACCTTTACATAATCGCCTCAAACCCAAACAAACGTCGCAATGATAACCACAGTTGAGGTTAATGCCGAGTCTACAACTTATGCTAAGGCGGACACCCTCGCAGCATAATGGCAAATTTGGGTGGTCATTTCGTGGCAACATCTTTCCAGATCCCGAGTAGTCATGTTCGCTTGATCGAAACAAAGCAATTTCGCATGTTAGTAGTATAAATATATGTCCTATAGCCAAGAGTTTTCTCTAATCCAATTCCAATCCAATTCTAATCCAATTCGAATCCAATTCAAAGCCATAATCCAGTTCTAATCCAACACAATCCAGTTCTAATCCAACACAAGCCAAATCCAAAGCCATCTGATTGGCCACCATTAGCTCCGCCCACTTCACGTTGATTGGCCCATGCTAAGCCTACTGATCTTTGATTGGCTGACCGTAGCTCCGTTCCTTTATGCTAATTAGTCTGCTTGGCTCCGCCCAGTTCATGCTGAATGGCCCGTGCTAAGCCTACTGATCATTGGTTGGTTGACTGTAGGTCCGCCCCTTTATGCTAATTACTCGGCTCTGCCCACTGCACGCTGATTGGTGCATGCGTATCGCTGAGCACAGCTCCGCCCCTTTATGCTAATTAACTGGCCTACTGATCACTCTCCACATTTTCCAGACTTTCTAAGCCCTCTGATTGGCCGTCCCCAATTTAAGCCTACCGATTGCCCTGTTCTAAGCCCACTGATTGGCTGACTAAGCCCGCTGAACATAGCCTTCGTTAGCGCCCGCCAGATGGCGCGCTTGGCAGCGACCCTGCTGCGGCTTTATGTCAAACGTCCAAACTTACCTCGTGCCACCAGATGGCGTGACTCAGGTGCATCAACTCCACGCTGTTCCACTTTGAGGTGTCACACGAGCGAGAGAACTTCATCGAGATGTGCTGCCACATATTGCGCTCCCGTTTCACCACAAACAAGTTGCTGGACCTCATACGCAAAATCTTGGATGAGTACCTGTCGGCTTACAGGGAGCAATCACTGCGCGAGCTTCTGGAACTATGTCAGGAAGAAATAATACCCCAGTCAGACGGCATGCTCGAAGGATTTCGGGGAATTTTTCTGAGATACCAGGCCCAGGGAGAAATAAACGGTTTAATGGGGCATGTGAGAGAGACCGTGGACAGCGAAGCTTCCCCGTCGAGGCCAACGATCGAAGACGAAGCTGATCCTACTAGCTGGTGCTGAAGAGCGCGAGAACAGCTGACGACGTTTCGTCTTCCTCTCGATCAGCTGTTTCTTGCTCTCAGGCCACTACATCCCTCCCACCTTAGCTGTAGCCATAACGTTGGGGGCCTCTCCGGAGACGCGAAGGATAGCGCCTGGTGGCAGCATCCCCTGAGCCCATGACCTGTCCAGGCTCGTGATGACCAGGAGCAATAGCGTCATTGTTACCATGGGGTTCGTGGAAGTCGTTCTGGTTCCCCTCTTCTGGACGAGGATCTCGGCGGCAAGGAGGGGGAAGAGGAACCTCGTCTTTTCGGAATACCTCTGGAACTGAAGCTTGGTCAGGCCAGGAATCAACGGAGTGCCGGCACTTGAGGTGGTCCTTGTGTACGCGGTGTCGCCTCTGCTGCTCATCTTCGACGACGTAAATTGCCGACCCTTGTTTGGAGAGAACGACACCAACTTTCCAGTGAGATTTCTTGCCAGGGTCCAACATCCAGACCTTTTGGTTTATCCCAAAGCTCCTGTCTCGGCTGCACTTGTCATAGTTGCGTTTCTGACGTTCGCGCGACATGCGCACTGTACCGGAGATATCGGGCTGACCAGGACGAATAAAGTCTAGGAAGTGTCGAAACTGACGTCCATTTAACATTGCACAGGGAGAGCGCCCTGTTGTGGCATGCGGGGTTATCCTGTACTTGAACAGGAAACTACGAACACTGTCCTTCGTCCCTTCCAGCGCTGCGCGGCGAAGGGCTGTTTTGAAGGTACGCACAAAGTTCTCCGCGAGACCATTCGATTGCGGATGGTATGGCGGCGTCAGAACGTGACGTATCTCGTTTGCCTGAAGGAAGTTCTTAAACTCCTTGCTGGTGAACGGTGGACCATTGTCGGTGACCAGAACCTCTGGCAAGCCATTTCGAGTGAACATGTCGGAAAAAGCAATAGCAGTCTTCTCAGCAGCTGTGCTTGTCAGTTGTTCTATTTCCGGCCATTTGCTGTAGGCGTCTATTACTATGAGGTAGTGCTTCCCATTCAGCTCAGCGAAATCGGCATGCAGACGTACCCAAGGCTTATCTGCGGGTTCCCATTGGTGAAGTGGCACCGGTACCTCGTGGGCAGCAACAGAGGCGCATGGCTCACAACTTCTCACTTCCCTTTCGATATCTCTGTCGAGGCCCGGCCACCACAAATAGGACCGAGCTAACATCTTCATCTTTGTTTGTCCAATATGGCCCTCATGAAGGAGACTTAGCAGAGGACTTCGGAATTTGGGTGGTATCACCGTTCGTATCCCCCAGAGCAGACATCCTTTGTAGATCGTTAGCTCCGTGCGGCGTTGAAAGAACGCTTCCAAACAGGGATCGACGTGCGTCGGCCAACCACCGGAAACGAATGCAGCCACCCTGGCCAGGTCCGGGTCCTGTGACGTGGCTACAGCAATATCCTCGACGGAAATGGGTAAGGTAGAGACCTGATGGTCCAACACTACGTTTACCTCTGTCAGGAAGACGTCGAAGATGCCCCGTTCCATCTCTCGGTCAAAGTCTCCATCTGGACCCTCAGGCAGACGAGAGAGGCCGTCGGCGTTTCCAAATTTCGCAGTTGGCGTATATTGAATGTCAAAGATGTAGTTCATTAAGATCAAAGCCCATCGTTGCAAGCGACTGGCGGTTGTCGCAGGAATTCCTTTCTTTGGACCAAAGATCGTGGTCAGGGGCTTATGGTCCGTGTACAGAACAAACCTCCGGCCCCAGAGATACTGATGAAACTTCCTGACGCCAAAAATGATGGCTAAGGCCTCCCTCTCTATCTGTGAGTAGTTCTTCTCCGGGGCAGTCAATGTCTTCGAAGCGTGTGCCATTGCCATGTCTTTGCCATCGACCTTGTGATAGATAACAGCTCCAAGACCTCTAGAAGATGCATCTGCGGCTAAGAAAATGGGTTTTGCAGGATCGAAATGCGTAAGCGCGTCCACAGATACCAGCATCATCTTGACCTTTTCAAAAGCCTCCACACAACCCGAAGACCATTCCCACGGTACGGCTTTCTTCAGGAGGTCATTGAGGGGCGCAACGACATCAGCAAGCGATTTTAGGTATTTTCCGTAATGTTGTACCATACCAAGGAATGACCGCAGCTCGGAGACGTTCGTGGGTGCTGGCATATTGAGCACTGCAGACACCTTCTTGGGCGATGGCCGGAAACCCTGTGCGTTGACTACATGCCACAAGTACTCCACTTCGGCCCGAAAAAAAGCACATTTCTCGCGCTTCAGTGTAAACCCAAACTCGCGTAGTCGGCTAAAGACCTGCTGGAGATTGTCCAAATGCTCATCATCGGATTTGCCTGTGACGATGATGTCATCTAAATAGCAGGCAACCGACGGTATGCCTGCGGTGACCTGCTCCATGATTTGTTGAAAAACTGCCGGTGCTGAGGCGATTCCAAAGGGCATTCGCGTAAATCGGAAGAGTCCTTTGTGCGTATTGATGACAAGGACCTTCTGTGCTTCGTCGTCGAGCTCCATCTGGAGATAAGCTTCCGACAAGTCTAACTTGGAAAACCGCTGTCCGCCATTGAGTACGGCTAACAGCTCTTCAGGCCTAGGGAGTGGGTACTGCGATACAGCCAACTGCGGGTTCACCGTCACACTGAAATCCCCGCAAACCCGAACAGCCCCATTCGGCTTAGGAACGACGACGATGGGGGTAGCCCACTCCGAAACGTCGACCGGCGTTAGCACTCCGTTCTTAACTTGTCTCTCGATGTCTGCTTCGACTGCTTGCCTCGTAGCAAATGGAATCGGACGCGGTTTAAAAAACTTTGGTTGAGCAGCCTCCTTGAAATGTAGATGCACCTTCGCCTTTGTGCACCTCCCCAGACGGGATTGGAACAGGTCGGGAAACTTGGACAAGACCTTTTCGAGTGAACTTCCAGGCCTGACAACACTTCCGACGAACAACTCATTAAGATCCAGTCCCAGGTGACGAATCCAATCTCTACCCAGTAGGTTAGTGTGCTCCATGTTAGTAAAGAACACTTCTAACTTCCTCTTCCGTCCACCATAAGATACTTCCACTTCCGTCTCGCCACGAAGGGGTATATCGTCTTTGCTGAAAGACCGAAGACGGAACCGTGGTTGTTTCAGCTTGGGTTTACCTAACCTAACATAGGTAGAAGTATTGAGAAGAGTGGCCTGCGATCCGGTGTCCACTTGTAGCAGCACATCGTGCGACCCTATCTGGCAAGTCACAAACTTGTCTTCACCGGTACCCGCGAAGAAAACATCCGAAACATACTCCACGTTCCGATAGCTCTTCTTCCCTTTCGAAGGACGATTGGCACGGCACATCTTAGCGATATGGCCAGTTTTGCCGCAGTTATGGCAGTCTTCATCTCTGAATCGACATGTGTCCGAGTCATGATTAATATTGCCGCAGCGAAAACATCTTGCATGATCGCTTCTTTTTTCTAACTTATGCACGGTCTGCTCGGCATGAAGTTGGCGAGACTCGGCTTCTGCGGTCAACGTTTTGTCAGCCATGTTGGTAGCAGCTTCAAGCGTGAGACCCTTCTCTAGGACTAAACGGGCGCGAATTCGTGGATCATGAAGTCCCACAATGAAGGCAGTTAATAAAGAACATGCTCTCACATCGGTTTCTGCTTCATATTCACAATGAGGGATGATGGCGGAAAGGCGTTCCAAAAAGTCTTTGACAGACTCCGACTCGTTTTGACGGGTTGAAAAAAGTTTCCACCTCTCAAATTCTTTAAACTTCTTTGGGGTGTAATGCTCGGTAAGCTTCCTTGTGAGTTCAGAATATGCAACGGACAGAATGTCCCGTGGCTGAACAAGGTTGTATAAATGTTTGAATACTTCAGGGGTGAGCGACGTTATGAGCAAATTGGTTTTGTCTTCCTCTTCGGTGACTCTAGCCACCCGAAGTGCAGCCTCAAACCTTACTTGATACATGTTCCAATCTTCCTTGGCCGGGTCAAATATTCCTGGACTGCGGAATCTGCGAGAGTTGTCGTCGCCCGACAAACTGGGTTGAGTCGCCATTGCTCGTCGCCAGTTGAGATACCAGGCCCAGGGAGAAATAAACGGTTTAATGGGGCATGTGAGAGAGACCGTGGACAGCGAAGCTTCCCCGTCGAGGCCAACGATCGAAGACGAAGCTGATCCTACTAGCTGGTGCTGAAGAGCGCGAGAACAGCTGACGACGTTTCGTCTTCCTCTCGATCAGCTGTTTCTTGCTCTCAGGCCACTACATTTTCATTGGCAAAAAATGACCTCTGACAGCAGTGTCAGACGGCAGCTCAAAGGACCTTTCTAAGAAATGACCATCAACGCGAAAGGAGGCCCCCAACGACATTTGAGGAGCAGAAAGGAGCAATCTCGACAACAGTGTTATGCCATTGTACCCTCGCTACCTTCGCAGCTGAATGTAGGAAAACCTATAAAATGCGGATAATGGAGTGAAACTGTGTAAACGTATTTAGATCCTATTTAGAGAAGTGCATATGGCCTCTGCATCTTGATTTGTGGCGCAAAGACCAACTTCAAATTTCCACAGCAGACAGGGAAAACGAAACCGAAAAAGGGAGCCGGTGAGGGCAGTCAGTTGAGGAGCACTCCTTTCCCGCCTGTCTGGTAGGCGCCCCCGAACAAAGGTCATTTGACAGGCCGAAGGCAATTTCTCGCAATTGGCATTTGAAATGCTGTCTGACTAGGGTATAAGAGTCCTGGAGACGATCATCAATCGCGCTAGGAGCTATGGATGAAAATAAAGATGCATCACACCTCGCTACACACTCTGCTCAAGTTATTCCATGATGTGCATGCAGTTCCAGCATCCCGCTCGAATTCTCATCTCCGGCGCGTCCATGTGTGGCAAGACGGTGATCACGCAGAATATAATGAGACACCCCGAGTTATTTAGCATTCCACCGTAGAAGGTACTCTACGTACGAAAGTATGCAGCCAGATGGGAAAAGGATTTCGATGGCGTGGAGTTTATGGACAGGATACCCGCAGATTGGGATGAGCGATATCCCACTCTCATAGTTATTGACGATCAAATCACGGAAAAGGGGGTTCTATCGGAGGTAGAGTCGCTGTTTGTGCATGGTAGCCACCATAAGAATGCGTCCGTGATCCTGATCACACAAGCCTTGTTCTATCACAACGCCGCTTTTCGAACGATATCGCTGAACGCCAGTTATATCATATTGTTCCGGAATGCGCGGTCCGTACAACAGATCGAAACCTTCGGAAGTCAAGTATTCGGAAAGCAGGGGCTCCCCTATTTTCTCGACGTATATAACCAGGCGACGGAGAAGGTGCACGGTTATTTAGTTGTGGATCTTCACTCGCAAACACTTCCCTCTAGTAGCCTGCGAACGGGTATTTTACCGCACGACCGGCAGTTCCTGTTTACGCCCACGAAATGACGGCCGATCTTAGAAGACATCTCACGCTTCTCAAAGTATTGGCCACCAGCAAACTGACGCACCGCGCAGAGTTACTTAAAGAGCTCAGCTGCGACGACATTCGAATCTTTTCGAAAATCTGTCTGAACATTCTACGTAGAAATATCCCACTTTCGACGGAACTTCATAAAAACTTGAAGAAACACAAAAAAATCCTCCGCTTCCTCGCTTACAAGTCACTTCATAAGTGCCCCCGGCAGTTGAAGAAATATATTAGGCAACAACGAGGCTGTCTCATTCCCATACTTCCACTGCTCCTCTCAGGGCTATCAAGTCTCGTGGCTAGAGTCGCCGGGCGAGCGGTATCCAAATATGAGCCATCGGTCATGGCTCATAGAATAGAAATAGGTGAAGTTCTGAAATTTAACGATTCAGACGACGTAAAGGTGGGCAAAACATTGGAAGCCCTCTATTACTTGCTTAAGCACGCTCACTATCATCCTCCTCCCCCTCCTCCTCCTCTGGAACAAGTCCATTCGGCTCCCGAACCGGAACCCAATCAATTCCATTTTAGTCTTCTACCCTCCGGCGTTGATAAAGGACGCGCGAAATCTGTGCTAAAAGAATTGAAGAAAGTTTTCACCTTGCAGGCAGATAATGTACTAGTATATAGAGGGAAGCGAATCAATCGCTCAAACATTGTGGCCCTTGTGAGCTACTTAGCACGTCGTAGCGCGCTCATCAAGAAACCCAGTTAGTACAAAAAAGTATCGAAAATTATAAGCACTCTGAAAATGCACCGCATTGCTTGCTGGAGCAAATATGGGGCCTTATAGAAAGACCAAGGAGAAAGGGTTAGGTTTTTTTCTTTCTTTTAAAATCAATCAAGGGTTAGGTGGAGTGGATCGGTACCGACGTTATCACAAGCTCACGCACGCAGAAGCCATAGAACAGCTGAAAAAAGAAGATGCTTACACCCTTCACAAGCCAGTGAAGAAAAATTTAAGCGGCGCTCCATCATCGCAACTCACGTGAGGGATTTATATCAGGCTGACCTTCTGGATATGCGTAAATATCAGAAATTTAACAAGGGCTTCAGGTACATCTTAACGGTCATAGATACGCTATCGAGGTACCTGTACATGGTCCCCATTCGCACAAAGCGCCCGCAAGACGTAAAGAAAGCTTTGCAACGAGTTTTCCGTCATGGAATTCCGAAGAATCTCCCAACGGATCGCGGAAGCGAATTTTGGGTTTCCCCCGTTCGTCAGCATTTTCAGTCGCTACTAAATCACTATAGCACGCAAAGCGGAATGAGAGCGCCCTCCTGTGAACGCGTGCAGATAACAATTAGAGAAAGAATAGCCAGGCATTTCACTAGTACGGGGAAGTTTAATTATATCAACGCGCTGCCGAAGATAGTGCCCGACTATAATGACTCGGTACACTCCAAGAGGACTCGCTGTTGGGCACGTTGGTGACTATACATGAAGATCCAAAACACAGCGCGAGAAGACACTTTTGAGTGCGGAATGTGTGAATGGATGGCAGTCATCAATGACGTTTTGGAAATACATCTGACCAAAGTTTGAGTATACGACAATATGTACAACCACAAATGCTCACCAGCCCTTCGCAGTTCTGCGTTTGAGATTTCAGTCTGCAACAGGATGTGCACAGCTTCCGCAAGCCTCTTCAGCTGTGACCAGTGAGCGGGGGGGATGATGCCGAAGGTACAAGGAAGGGAATAAAACAATAACCAGTGCCTCCATTCACTGGCTTTCCAAAATGTGCGCTCTTCAAGAGGCCTTGGCAGTCTTGTAAAGCAGTCAGGAGGCTTGATGCAAAGCAGCCTCTCATTAATTGCTTCAAGGGAGCTGCTCACTGATGCTGTAAGAAAGAAAGGTGATGTACATACATGCAGGTGATGATGACACTGCCACAAAATCGGACCGGTAAATTCACAAACCACAAGGCCACAAAGGAACTCATTATGATACATGGGTCTTAGAGATAAGAACAGAAAATAGGGTTTTTTATCGGGGATAGAGGCCGTAGGTGTGTGAGCCAAACTTCTGTGTCTTTTTTATCGGGGGAGAGGAGGATGTTGTCGAGGCGGTAGTGATTGTGTCTGTCTGAGCGTCTGCGCTTTTGGGCCAAGGTGGGGTGACTGGGTTGGCGGCTATGCGCCTGCGTACTGGTTTTTGTGTCATTAAACTGTTCGTTGGAGTCAGCGCCTGTCCTGTCCTGTCTTCTTCCGTCGTGTCTTCTCGCGCTGTGTTTTGGATCTTCGGTACACTCCGTCACGGGCGAAAGCCGAAAAACGTGAACGCCGGAAATGAAGTAGCTCTGTTCAACAGATTGAATCGTAAGACGACCCCGCGCGAGAGCAAGTATAAAGCACGGGACCAGGTGAGGCTCGCGTTAGATCGCGGCGTGTTCGCCAAAGGCTACGATCAAAGGTGGACGGCCGAAGTGTTCGAGGTGTCGCGAACGAGAAAGATCGATCCACCCGTAGTGTACGTGAAAGATTCGACTGGAAAAGAAATACTGGGATCATTCTACGAGCAGGAGTTGCAACCCGTCCACAATCTTTCCTCGTACGATAAGCGACTCATATCCGCAGTGATTAGAAAGAAGAAAATTAACGGGGTATTGCACTACTTGGTTCGTTGGTTCGGACACGCCAAAGATCACGATTCTTGGGCGCCCGCCAGCGCTGTCAGAAAATGAATTTTACGTGTATCTGCTCTCGAACGCCAGCATGGACCTGCACCCGTCCAACACGCTGAATGACTTCACGATCGCGTTAGATAAGCCACTACACCTTGATGATTCGTACGTCGTCGGTCTACAGGGATTTTCCATTCCCAACAGCTTCCTCAACGTGAACCAAGCGCCGGATAACCTGATAACGCTATCAACGAAGAAGTGGCAAACAAAACAGCTCACGTTCGAAGACACGGACACGCTATTGAATAAAATATTCCCTGAATATGGGATAGAGTGGACTTACGAGGAAGATCACTACGTGTTTAAGCTACCGTCGCGTGTGCACTCGGTGAAATTAATCGAGAGACCGCTGCATCTCGCCTTTGGAATCGTCGACATCGATGGAGATCACCCGGAGGGCGGTAGAGTACGCGCCGTCCCAAACGTGTTACCGCTCGCGGAGGAAAGAGCCGTTATGATGCGAGTTCGCCGGGTGATAATGATCAATAACGATCTAATTTTGGAACCCCGATCGCTAATTACCGACACATTCAACGAATTCTTCAGGGCGATGAACGATACAGAATCAAGGGTGGAATACAAAGACAACACTTACTCGCTCTCTCTCCCGGCGAATTTCAACTTCTCGACCGAGTTCCTGGACCTTGTTCAGGTGAAGCACATCCACGTTGAAGGATCCCGAAAGCGCGTCACGTGTAATCCCATAGTAAAGACATACCGCGTCCACATAAACACTCGAGAGATGGACACATCCGATACTGAAATTAATTCCATTCGTATACGATAGAACGAAAGAACAACTCAGTTTCACCTTTCTTCCCGTTCAGTATTTTAAGTTAGTGCAGCGCGAAATTTCCTCAATCACTGTCTCTATACGCGACGAACCGGGTCGCAAGCTACCGCTACAAAATCGCGGTAGATCGACGCTGACGCTGCACTTTAAGCATGTACACTAAAGCGGTACTAATCTATGGATTTGGTATTCCGACGGTATACAGGTAGCACCTGTACCAGAGGGGAGGCAATTTCTTTTCTCAGCTCGGGCGTTTCGCTATTCCACTCTTTAAATGCATATCGCCCTACTTAAAAAAGACAGCTGTTGCGGCCGCTAAGCGCGTGGCCAAAAATCAATCGGAGGGAGACTCTTTCCGAAGTGCGCTTAAAAAATCGGCGAAAGATACGGGCCGTAAAATTCTCCGAGACCTTGGACCTTGGAAATTCACCGAGACCCTTCATGCACTTCTTCTTGGAGGGGCCGGCGGGCGAAGAAAGAGGAGACAACCAGACGTCTTCGACAGCATAAATCACGCTGGTTGCGCGGCCACAATTTAGTTGCGAGATGGACACGATTAACGTCGTACACCCCGACACTCCTCTGTTGGATAAGTCGGAAACACAGTTATTTTCCGTGCCGGGAACGCAGTGGCATATACTGAAGGGGGAATATGAGGTATTCTACCCGGTCGCTGACATATCCTCCGTCATAGAGTTCCAGCTTTCGAATTTGGGGCACCACTATCTCGATTTGAACTCCGCGTACATAGTGACGAAAGTCCGCATCGTACGTGACGATGGTTCGCTACCGGAAACACACGCTGGCGATCGGACGACCTACGACGAGGCCTACCCCGTCAACGCGTTCGCCAGCTCGCTTTTCAAGAACGTAGCCGTCTTCTTGAATCAGACCATGATTACGAATAATGTTTGCATAGCTATAGAAGCTACCTGGATATTTTGCTTCACGCCAGCACCACGGAGCAAAATACTGTGCATAAAGTGGGTCTGTACACACAAGAAGAAGCGCGTCAATCAGAAAACAACATTCGCGCTCGTGGACCGATCGAATGATACAACCTCACACGGGGTGGCAAGACCATCGACCTGGTTTCCAAGATCAACTCGGACATTTTCCTGCAGCCTAAGCTACTCATATCGGGAGTGGAAATTAGGCTTGTTTTTTATCAAGGCTCTGACGAATTCCGCATTATGAAGACCTATCAGGAGCAGCACACGCATAAAGTGGAAATCATGAGTGCCACCTTGTACATAAAGAAAATCACCGTGTCTCCCAGCCTATTCCGGGCACGAAACGGAATTGCAGCAGCGCAAGGCTCTCTACACACTGGCCGGAAGTGAATCGCGTATTCGTTCGCTACCGGTTAGCAACCTGGATGCATGCCTGGAAGATTTATTTCCAGAGAAGATACCGTCTAAGGTGGTGGTCGCATTCGTGCCCACCCTAGCCTACCAGGGAGCATTCAATCGGGACCCGTACCGATTTGTGAACTGTCACATTGAGTCGGCGACGCTCACCGTGAACGGGACGCAGCGAAAGACACGTTCAACTTCAACAATAACCTGAACCACCGAAGCTACCTCAACCTCTTGGAGCAGCTGTGTGAGAAGCACGTCTCCTACGAATACGACCACTACCTTGGAAACAAGTTCCTACTGTACTACGACCTGGATCCCGATCAATCCTCCGTCCACCTGTCACCAATCAGGCATGGAGACGTTCGTCTGCAACTCATGTTCCGACGTGCCTTGGCCGAACCCATGACCATATTGATACTGTCCGAGAGTGTGCGAATTATGTCCATCGATAAGAACAGGAACGTCACACTGGATTAGCGATGTTCGAGCAAGATATTGAGAGACTCCTGAAGTACAACGATTACACTTCGGCACTCTTCCGTGGTGTATACGCTCGAGACGACCGTCTGCCAGCGCTGGATAGACCGGGTATAATCGTGGTGAACACCGATCGGCGACAGCAAGCTGGGGAGCACTGGATTCTGTACGCGAAAATGAAGGATGACCTCATCTACTTTGATTCCTTCGGATTGCCACCCATCGAGCCCGAGTTGAAACGCCTCACCGTCGATGAATATAATGATGTCTGTATTCAAAGCCTGTATTCTGCAATGTGTGGTGTGTACTAGAGCCCTGCACGGGCCGACTTTTCCGGGCCCGACCCGGCCCGGGCGCATCGAAAAATGGCCCGGCCCGACCCGGGCCCGGACATTCATATTTTTATGCGGCCCGACCCGGCCCGGCCCGGCCCGGCCCGGTGATCCGGCGAGTGGATCCCGGCATAGTATTTCCAGCCGCGACGTACGCTTTCTCGCGATTATCAAACAAATTTATCAGTAAATTTATAAGGAGAGAAGACAAACATACAAGTGATGGTGGTTTAACACCATAACCACACCAGACCAAATTAAATCCAGAACGTACGCGGGCATGGGCGTTATCGTTACACTGTCAAGATTTTGCGGAGGTAGAGGATGCTGTCGACAAACTCCTTCTCCCAGTCCATACCCTTCTCACCAAGCTTTGCCAAGTGATTGTGAAATACGTGAGGAGTGAGGAGCAATGTAAAGTGGCTTTTAGAATGTTCTAGAGGGTCGAATCATATGCCTAATGCAGTATCCCTTGCTTGTCTTTGCAAAATATGCACAGGAATGACGCAAGCGCATGATGATATGAACTAATGCATCTCCATTGTGTGGAATTAGCTGCGTGGCCCGGCCAGGCCTGACTCTCGGAAACATATTTGTCGGCCTGGGCAGCGGTGGTGGCGTATTTTGTCGGCCCGGGCTCGGCCCGGCCCGGAGCACACAGCCAGCATGCCCGGCTCGGCCCGCGGACCGGGTCGAGCCGGGCCGGGGGCCCGGGCCCGTGCAGGGCTCTAGTGTGTACTGTTGTATCGTGGCAACATTGTTGGCGAAAGGGAAATCACTGAAGAGCATTGTATCCTTGTTTTCCGATAATCTCGCCGCTAATGACCTAAAATCAATAAAGATGCTAGAAAAGTTGTTTGTCGCTTTAAAAAGTGTGGCGTCATTTATTCTCTATAGCTCCCCACAAACTATCCTTGCTTAGTCAATGAATACGCGCTATAGCTCGCTATCATATTCTCTCAATAGAGCTTCCCATCATATCAGCCTATCTTCCTAATCCATCACAACAACGCAACATTTTTTTCTCTTAAATTCAGAAATGCATGTATTTTTATTTTACTGCTGATTACATATGGGACGCGGACTTTCGCTAGTCTCGCGATCACTTCTTCTTCGCGTGAGTTAAGATGATGTCGAGCGATGCGACTCTTTTACCATCCCTGAATCTCTCCTTCTTCTCTAGTTTCAGATCTGGTAATTCTCGCATTTCTTGCAAATCTTCATCTGTGAGTCGCTTAAAACGACTGGGTAGATACACCTTTACGCGTTTATCGTTGTCCATCAGGAGTTCCACGTACACGACCTCCCCATACATGGTATCCACTTTGCGTAAGTCCAACACGTCGAGCTTTTCGTTCTTCGGAACAACGCTCATTTTCTGAATGTCCCCATCCACCGGGTTTCTTTAGTTTATTCAGCTTCTCGAAAATAGATGACATATCTGGCTTACTTCTCAGTGCAAGTTTCTATGCACGCCAAATGAACTGAAAATGAGGACAGCTATTACCTAACTTTCCTGATCTTGAAGAGAATAGTGAAACATACCTTTCTCGTTGTGCGCTTCCCCGGGAGTCGACCGACGGAAGTAGCTTCACAGACCTCAAATGAGTTGTATATATCGCAACTTTTATATAAAGCGCCCCTGGAGGAGCGCAAGGGTGGTGCGATTTTGTTTACACAATCACGCAGGAACAGCCCGTGATATATGATGCGCGCGCGCGCGCGAAGGACATTTGGAACTTCTTGGAAACCAAAGTGCATAAGCAAACCCTTTGTTTTTGGTTACAGAAAGCTTGTTTCAGCATGTGGAAATGAGAGGGCTATAACAGACAGTCCACTTTGACGTAGGCTCGTAGAGATTTTTTTCTTAAGATAAGATTTTTTAAAGAACTTTTCTTAGAAGAAGAAATTTTCTTAAGAACAGTTTACTTTTTTAATACGCGTGGCCTCGTGGCGTGACTGCTGAAGCAAGATGACTTCATTTCTCGGAAAACATGATTTACGATCTTCAAACCGCGAGCTCTGATATAAAACAGATGACCCAACTTGTTGAGACATGCAGCGCGGCGACCGAGGCTCCATGACCTCATTTCTTGACAAACGTGATTTACGACCTCCAAAGCATGGCAGTACGCGAGCTTTGATATAAAACAGATGGCCCCAACGCGTTGGGGTGGCCGATGAAGCTCCGTGACCTCATTTCTCGGAACACATGATTTACGACCACCAAAGCATGGGAGTGCACAAGCTTTGATATAAAACAGATGGCCCCACGTGTTCTGACATGCAGCATGGCTGCTGGTTTATAAGCCACGAGAGCACCTCAGGGGGGAACAGTCTGCTTCAACTCGCTTCAAAAGTAAGCTATTCGCCTCCCTCGTTGCACATTTCTTACGGCTCCTTTTACTTTCAGTGCCTAGGTGTGTACACTGCTTTTTTGACCCTCATGATATTGAGGATGAATCGGAAGACGATTCCCGGGAACACTGTGTGCTCATGTGATGAGATCGCACCCCGACGTGGATATATCCTTCCTGCCCTTCTTCCAGACTGACACTGCATTTAGAGGTATCGTCAAAAGATTCATGCTATTGGCATCTGTTCACGATCAGGGAGTAGAGGATTTGCGACAATATTTATTGAGTGACTTTCACGATATGGTCGCTATATTGAGAGCGCAACGAATACCCTTTAGGTTTTGCATTTGTTCTGATGTTTTAATGATAAAGGAAATTCGTGGGGAGATAATCGCGCACATCACCCACTTTATGGCGTTTGCTCGCGAAGTCCACAGTGACGGAGCCATCGCGAATACCCTAATGGACGTGATTCAGGAGTCCACAGGGCGCGTAGAAAATTATCAACGGGAAGGGAGCAAGTTTGTGTCCACCGACGTTTAAAACGTTCAAATATGTATTTCCGCGGTGAAAACGAAAAAATTCGGATGCAATGGAGCGCTTCCCGATCATTTGGCTAAACGCAGGAACGTGCTAACGAATATTCATTTACCGGCACGTAAGGAGGGTGAGTGTTTTAAATACAACACGCTCGCCCTCCTGCATCCACAGAGTTGGAATACATGGTCAAAAAAATATGAAAATCACGCCGCGGAGTACTGGTGGCCTAGTTGCTTCCCCGTTTCCTACTCTGACCTGAACGAATTCGAAGACAAAAACATGATATCCGTGTACGTATACGAGTACGTCGATCAGCCAGTGTACGTGTCGCGACCCCCAAAACTCGAGTATGAAAAGAAAATTCACTTATTGGCTATAGACCAGCATTCTTTTGGAATCAAGTCCCTCGAGCGGTTACTGATCAGGAAAGACAAGCGTTTCGTATGCAAGCGTTGCACGCGCTCTTTCCTGAAGGAAGAGAGCATGGCGAAACATCGTCGCCTGTGCGCGGACGTAAACGAAATCATATTGGAATTTTGCGAACCGGGCAAAAACTTTGTAGAATTTACTAAAATACAGTGCAGGCAGCAGTATAACTACGTCGTCGCGTTGGACACGGAGAGCGTACTTGCGCCCAGTGGTGTTGGCATGCAGCGTCACGTCACCTCTAGCTTCTGTGCCGTGCTCGTGCGCACCCACGACTCGAAGGTGATGCGCATCAGGACGCCAAGATTCCGCGAGGCAGTGCGTGAAAGCTTTGATGGAAATGCGGGACGAGATGATCGCCCTGAACGCCTGCCCCGTGGAAATGGTGCTGAATGATGAGCAACGAGCACGGCACAGAGCTGCCACCCACTGTGCGTACCGTAGGCGGGAGTTCACGCAAGATCTACCCCCTGTCTGGCACCACGACCATTCCAAGTGTTGTACTGCCGGCGAGACAAATTACATCGCGACGCTGTGCAACCCCTGTAACGTGGCGTGCACGGCGCGGGAAAAACTACCCATCATGGTGCACAATCTGGCCTACGATTTGGCCGGACTACTGCGGGAATTTCACTTTCTCGGGTGGAAGCAAGCGCCCTTCATCGTGGCCAGTTCCATGGAAAAAATCCGATCGTTCGAAATTGGCACCTTCCTATTCAGAGATACCATGCAGTACCTAAATTCGTCGCTGGGGGAGCTCGTGGTAACTGTCAAATCCATGGGGGGCGCAGAGGCGTTCCAATGCTTGAAGCAGGTATTTGGTGACGACTACGAAATTTTGCTTCGTAAAGGTGTATTCCCGTACAGCCACGTTAGCTCGTTCGCGGTCTACGACGAATTGGCTCTGCCGGCAAAATCCGCGTTCCGAAACGATCTGATGGGGGAGGGTATAAGCGACGAAGACTATCAGTACGCGCTGCACGTATTTGAACATTTTGGATTTTCGAATCTGAGGGATTATAACGCATTGTACCTGAAAACGAATGCCCTGTTACATGCTGACGTAATGCAGCACTTCCGACGCCTGTGCTACGACGCACGCGGTTTGGAATTGCTTCATTGCGTTTCTCTGGCATCCTATTCGTGGTAATGCGCTCTAAATTACACACAGACAAAATTGGAACTGATCATCGACGAGGACATGTACCGAACCATTGAATCGGGTGTTAGAGGCGGGCTCTGTCAGGCGAGCAGGCATCATTTACTGGCTAACAACCCGCTGTGCAGTGGCTACGATCCCGATAAAGAGGAGGTGTACATATCGTACATAGATTGCAACAATCTTTACGGATTCAGTATGATAAAGCACCTCCCCGTCGGCGATTTCGAATGGGTCGAAGATTTTAGCTCCGTGGATTTTATGCGTCATCCCACAGATTCGGACGTGGGATACGTGTACGTGTACGATTTGGAGTATCCAAAATCTATGCACGCGCTGACGCGGTACTTCCCTCTGGCTCCCGAGAAGGCGGTCGTCCCGAAGGAATGGCTCTCACCACTCCAGCGAGGGCTCCTCGAAGAGTTAATGTATCAGCTGGCGAACAGCAAAAAGCTGCTGCTCACGTGCAAGGACAAGGTCGAGTACGTCGTTCATTACGCGCTGCTCGCGCTCTATTGTAGACTGGGCATGAAGGTGACAAAAATTCACTGAATTCTAAAATTTCGTCAGGCACCCTTCCTGCGTCCCTACATCGAGGACAATGTTGCCAGACGCGTCGCCTCGAGCACGACGTTCGAGAAAAATTTCTATAAAATCTCAAATAATGCGGTCTTCGGGTGTACGCTACTAAATAAATTTAATATGCGGGTTATACGAGTAGCCTTCGATGAGGAGACGGCTAGTCGCCTCGGGAGTCGGGCGGAATGTGTACGAATGGAAATTTTCCCCCCGATTGTGTCATGTACGAAATGCACAAAAGAAAAGTGCTATGCGATTTCCCCCGTGCAGGTTGGCTTCACGATTTTAGAACTGAGTACGTTAACCATGTACTCATTCTACTATGAAACCCTGCTGAGTAAGCTCACCTGTCCGGTGATTACCTGCTACTCTGACACGGACTCTCTGATCCTCGGCCTATTCTGTAAGGACTACGAAGATCAGCTACGAGCGATCGCCGACGAACATTTAGACTTGTCTTCCTTCGATTGTGATCATCCGCTGTACAGCGAGAGGAATTGCGGTAGGCTTGGCGCGTTCAAAAGTGAAACGGGTAGCGTACCCATCGAGGAAGTAATATGCTTGAAAGCCAAAATGTATTCCATCAAATTAGCCGGAGGAAAACAGATAGCAAGAGCTGGGGTCAAAAAGAACATTGTGCACAAACACCTCCTCCATGATACGCACCGCGATACCCTATTCAAGCACGCTAGCGTATCGCACAAACAGGTGTCAGAAGTGGGGAAGAAACAGTGCATGTACACCATCAGAAATGTGAAAAGAAGTCTGATGCCGTATGACGACAAACGATACCTCTACAATGACGTGGGCTCCTACCCGTACGGAAGCTGCGAATATGGTAAGCTCGAGTGGATGACATAGATAGCGGGATTTCACCTGGCGTTCTTTCCCATGCACAGATAATGCAGTGGATGAGAAGGAGTAGCATCATTTGACCTGCGTCACTGGAAGGATGTGGCACCTCGTTCTCTTCTCGCTTGTCCCGTGCGCGCTGGCGCTGGACGCCGGCAACTGTACGGCGAGCATCAAGCTGGAGAAGGATAAGCACACGTACGCGCACGAATGCCCCGGCGACATCTTGGCCATCAGAGAGTGGCACGTGGTACCTATGCGGTCCGGCATTAAGCTGGACAGGAACGCTACTGGATCGCTGCGTACGTGCCTTCACTCGCTGGACGTGAGCGACAGCTACGAAGATATCCAGTGCACGCGGAAGTGCCAGCTCACGGAGGACGAAATTTTTCTCAGCCGCCGTCCCGGAGACGTCTACATGATGCGTCTCTTCCGCGGAACCACGCCCAGCATCAAAGGAATCAGTCTCTCCAAGACCGCCATGCTTTTTCTCAAACATGTACTCAATAAATGTTGAAATGTATTTTTCCCTGTCTGTCTGAGATAAAGCCGCAGCAGGGTCGCTGCCGAGCGCGCCATCTGGCGGGCGCTAACGAAGGCTATGTTCAGCGGGCTTAGTCATCCAATCAGTGGGCTTAGAACGGGCCAATCGGTAGGCCTAAATTGGGGACGGCCAATCAGAGGGCTTAGAAAGTCTGGAAAATGTGAAGAGTGATCAGTAGGCTTCGAATGGACCAATCAGCGGAGCCAGTTAATTAGCATAAAGGGGCGGGGCTGTGCTCAGCGATACGCATGTACCAATCAGCGTGAAGTGGGCAGAGCCGAATAATTAGCATAAAAGGGCGGAGCTACAGTTAACCAATCAATGATCAGTAGACTTAGCACGGGCCATTCAGCGTGAACTGGGCGGAGCCAAGGCGACTAATTAGCATAAAGGAGCGGAGCTACGGTCAGCCAATCAAAGATTAGTAGGCTTAGCATGGGCCAATCAACGTGAAGTGGGCAGAGCTAATGGCGGCCAATCAGATGGCTTTGGATTTGGCTTGTGTTGGATTAGAACTGGATTATGGCTTAGAATTGGATTCGAATTGGATTAGAATTGGATTGGAATTGGATTAGAGAAAACTCTTGGCTATAGGAGATATATTTATACTACTCATGTTCGCGTGGCGCTTTCCGAGCACCCGGAATTTGCCAGCTAGCACTTTTTTCGCGCGGTCTCGAAACGATCGAGCAGCAGGTTGCCCAACTATATCCGTTGTTGTCAAATCCAGGGTGTCGGAGCGAACCGAAAACCAGAACCGAAAACCGAAAAAAACACTATTTTGGTGCGAACCGGAACGGAATCGAACCGTATACGTTTTTTTTTTTTTTCGCTCAGGAGGGAAACCGAAAAATTCATTTAACGGTTTTCGGTCCAAGAAAAAGCTTCGCCGATTTGGACTACGAATGAGCGAATGAAACTGACGTCGTGTGTTCTGAAGTCATGTCACGGATACTTTACGAGGGTTACGGTTACGGTGGAATGTATGTCGGTATACTATGACCCCTTGGTAACGTTTTATCGTTCGCGTACATAGACTTACTGGTACATGTGACCGGTTGTGACTCTCTATCAATGTGCCGTAGTGTTCGTTTTAATTTCATCCGCCCCAAACCTCCTGAACTAAACATGACCCTAGGGGGCTGCGTAACGTCCCTTGTTTGAGAACAGCGAAGGTTAATACATTTACGTATCCGCGAGGGCAAGCGCGTACGAAGTGGCGCTTCTTTTGTGGACAGGACACGAAGAACAGAAAACGGTTCCGTCGAGCGCGTTTGTAAGTGAAGATGTTCCTGGATTTGCGTCGTACTCGTACATTGGTGCTTGCTGGCTAGGAAGCAGCAACAGACATTCGGATTGGACGCGATCGCACCAATCCAGCAAGAAAGTACTTTACGTATGACATCACGACAAACAAGTCCGTCTGTGTCATGGGCTTCAAGAAAGGGAAAAGTCTATTTGAACAGATAGTCACCTACAGGAACCAGGAGCTACCAATTTCACAGCTGCCTATTAATATTAAATACCATGTGTGCGGAATAAACGGGTTTACATTTTGCAACATTGAATTTTTTTCTGGGAATGAATATGCCCACCAGAAGCGGAACCGGTTCAAAACCGGTATGAACCGTTATTTTTTTGCTCCGGAGCAGAACCGGTACCGGACCGTTTATGATAGAACCGGAACGAAAAACGTTTCGGTTCGACACCCTGGTCAAATCCGCACTGCAGCGGTGACGAGCGCCCTCATTGGCCCGCACGCCGAAGTTCACGTAATTTAGCAGACGACGGAACCCGAAGACGGGCGATCGCGATGCCCCTAGCTTGATCCAAGTGTACGAACTCTGCCCTGATTCAAAAGGGATGAGGCGAGCCTGATCCTGATCCTAAAACCGCTAGATCCCTGGCACTCATGTTCGGGTGGCAACCGTCACGTGTTCCAGCTCGAGAGCCGACCTAGCAATTTGCGAGCGCTAGGCCGTGTTGCCATAAAATGACCACCCGAATTCGCCATAAGTAGGACAGTCGAAACATTATTTCTCTGTATCTCTCTTAAGCGCCGCTAGTGTTGCTCTCTTCCCGATTCGGCGGTCGAAGTCGCGTTCCAGTTAACTCTGCCTCGAACTGTACTTCCTCAACTCACCAGAGAGGGTCACGTGACCCTAGCCGTCACGTGGGTCCCTGGGTGCTGCTCATACGGTGCTCGAAATGGTATGTAACGTGATGTATGCGGTCCGCTGACTTCTACAACTTCCTTTGTTCCCGTGCATAATAATTCTCCTTAGAGAACTAGCATCAGGATCACCGCGAGATGTAACAGATATGACTGATATAATAATGAGAGCTGATGCACGGAATCTATATAAAAGAAACCTGAGCTTGGGTGGGTAGAAATGACACGACACTCGGTGTGTACAAATGAGCTCGCCTTCAAGAAGTGATATGAACAGAGAGATATTTCGAAAATGAATTTTATTCGTATGCACATTGCTGACGGGAGAAGCACTATCTTCGGAAGCTCATGGAGGTCCGCGTCATGAGGCATGGAAAAAGAACATAGTGGGAATGGTATGTGCTTTGGCTGGAAAATATAGCAGGACGGCGGAAAACACACAAACCTCCAGCGCCTTCTGAAGAGATTTACAGTTCAAACGATATGTTGGTTTCATGCACTCATACTGCTTGCAAGCTTTTTCTAGGGGTTGTTTCAGCCGGTTAATATAGAGTGTTTTCTGAACGTCTCAACTGTATTAACAGAATGTATTAAAGAAAAGTAAAGGAGGAGCTTCTTTTTGTAACCTTTTTCGGGACCTGTGCCGTGGGCGTTTTGTTAATATTCGTTTTCCACTATGATGACCTACACAGTGCCTGGCCTCCAGTCACCCACATGGAAAATATCTCTCTGTTCGGATCGGATCACTTCTTGAAAGCGATCGACATCAATAATACCTTTCCTTGGCAAACTTCTCTTCTGAGCCAGTTGCAGGAAGTACATTGGATTCTCGCACACCTAAGAACCCCTCACCGTTCCACCTCTCCCTGACAAACGGGGCAAGCGTGTCCTTTCAAGTATTCCGCTTTCTGTGGTTCTGGGCGCTCGGATGAAAAGAGCATTTGGGGAATATGGGTTACTGCCGCCCGCATGCCCAGATCAACCGAAAGCCCAGAACCTCCGAACATTTTTTCGGATGAAATGAGCTTTTGGTTGATTTGGGACGTCGGTGGAAATAGGCATTTGGAGGATATGAGGCCTAACCAAAAAGAATAGCCCTGCTGTAGTGGAGCTTAGCGCCCTTCCCCTTTTTTCCCTGGGAAAGGGAAACTCGGATAGTATGCTGAAATAAGGGTCACACTTGGCGGATAAATACCTTCTGGACGTAAAGCCCGCGTCGTGGCAGACCGGGCGGCAGAAAAAGTTGTCCCGAGGAAGCGCTGTACATACCCTCAGACATTTTCATTTATCTCAAGAACGGCTGACTTTACACGCGAGATAGTGGTACCAAAACGTTCAGGACACATTTTAGAAGACACTGGATTGAGCAAATGTCGCCTAGGATGATTTATTTTTCTGCTATTCGCTTCAGAAGTCCAAGGTCAATTTTCGGCTATTTTCCACACGTTCTACAACGTCTCAACGAAAAATCCAAGCGAAAATTGAAAATTTGAAAAATCCATTTTCTCATAATTGTGAAAAGCTATGAAATGAGACCGATATCGTGAAGATCGGACGAGTATTTAACGAGAAAAATGGAAAAGTTTGCCCCATAGAAAATACATGGGGCCGCAACGGGTTATATCCCCTCTTAATCACGTTCCATATTTTTGATAGCGGTGTGCGCGGAGACAGAGATGTTGCAAAATGGTGCGAGCGAGTAGCGGCACGTTTAACCAAGTGACGGTGTATGAGTTTCTGGGTTCGTCGAGCTTCAACAAGGTGGCAGCGAAGACCGGTGCGGCGAGCCTTCCCTGCATGGCCTATTTGTAACGTTAGTGTTTCAAAGCTACAAGAAACGGACAGGTAGACTTGAATGAATTCGAACATCTATATCAGAAGCAGGCTACCCTAAAGCAGTCGTAAGGACAGAAAGAAAACCGAAACAGATGCCGTCATGAAACGTTTGATCGAACGCGGGACATTTGGTCGAAAGCCATTTGATCGAACACCGTTTGATCGACACGGCAGCGGTCGTTTGATCGATTTTTTTTTATTGGTTCGCTTGGATCCTTGATGAAACAGAAAAGAAGAAGAAAACAACAAGAGAAAGCTTCAGTTCTAAATGCTGTTATCCTAAGGAGTATTTCACTCTGTGTAATCCGCTTGCCCATAAACACATTCCTCATCCTAATCCACTTTTTCGCATCCAGAAGGGGATTCGATGGCCTGGGTTGTTCACCCTATCCCGTTCGACAACTTGGTGTTTTCCTCTCTGACAGATAGTGACTAAACATGGCCCATACATGCCTTTCACTCCTAGTCCCCCAACACTTTGTCAAATAGTAATTGATGTAAGTTGTCAAATAATCAACATTTGTGACAAATAAATAAATAATATTTTTGAATGATTTATTCGCGTCGAACGTGGGCAAATTTTAACAATGTATTATTAATGTTTGTAGTTAACTGACCATTGGTTTGGAGAAAGAACAGTTTTAGTCTATTTACTACATCACCATTACTTATTTGTTGTGGTTTAGTTTATTTACTTTGCGCCTATGTACAAGTGAATCTAAATTTGGTTCCTCCAACATACATGTAACCGAAGCAGTCCTTCGAAACCTAGACGATATAAGCCGGGGAGCAGATCTTTGTACTTTGTCTTTTCTATATATTGTTACAAGCTCGCAGGGAGGGTTCGAAGTCCGTTCTGGCCAAACCCGTCAGACACAATTCTCCTTGCACCAGCGCACGTGTCCATGCCCGGCCCAATAGCCTCCTCTTTATCCACCGCAACAATATTTATTTTATTCTTTTGTTTATTTTATTTATTTTTTCATGGCGTGGATGTGTAGGTATCTGAGACTGCAGATGCATACTCTAAATAAGGCTGAACTGATGTTTTATATGGCTGTTAATACAATAGCTTTAGTTTATATTATGGCGAAATTTCCTTCTTAGCATTCACAGAGTGCCTTTCGCGCACATATCACTATACCATTTCGGATCGTTCGCTTTAAATTTGTCGCCAGCAATGAAAAGGGTGCCCAGAAGAAGAACAGACTATTGGCTGCTCCTAACTTGATGCCATTTTCTTCAATATGTGTCCTACTGGTTCGCGGGATACTTCCGCATTGTTCTATTCAATTCAATTTCATTCAATTTTATTTTCCTTTCGGATGGGAGAGAGTAAAAAGCCAGAAGGCAGCTGTGCTGTTCGTGAATGACAAAGGTCTGCAAATAACCAGTGGTCTACCCTCTTTAGCTGAAAAAAGAAGCAAGAAACAAACAAACAAACAAACAAAAAGCAGAGGACACTGATTGCCTGCTACAAATGCTCGAGTCAAAAGTTACAGAAAAAGAGGTGCTAAGGACACACTGCGAGCTTTGAACTCCCTTCGAACAAACGGCGTCGATCAAACGGCTTTCAATCAAACGGCTTTCGACCAAGCGGCGTTCGATCAAACGCATTCGACCAAACGGCGTTCGACCAAATGGGCGGACACCCCCCAGGTTCTGGTCGGTATACAGATATTTGTCTGTACAGATATTTATTTGTTATTTATTTTTTCAAGAGTAGATGAAGAATTGCTTTGTCATTTTGGAGTGAGTGTTATCTCGAAAAGGGTATCCTCAAGGTACGGATATTATGACATTTGAATTCCATTTGTTACATCTTTGGTGGAATTGATTTTTTGGTGGTATTGATCTTTGGTGGTACATTTGATTAGACGTTATTCCCCTTGTATTTCTACATACTTTTTCCTCGATGATGGCGGCGTACTTTCAAGGCCTAAAGAACGACATAGAATTATCTGGTGCCCCTCCAAAGCTGTTAGACTCGCTAGCCATAAAGTTATTGCGGCGGCTTGAAATATTAAAATGATTTCAAATAATAAATTACGTGATTGACAATTATCCAGGGTGTTTGCTCTAACGTGTCCAGAAACTTTATTTAAAGCGAGCGATAAAAGATAAATGAGCTCTATTTTTTAGCTACTTGACTAAGGAACAAGTGCTACTATAGTGAAGCAGTACCTTTTCCTGTGAAAAGTACCACTTGCTTTTCTTTTATCGCTCGCTTTAAATATGATTTCTGGACGGAGCAAACACCCTGTATACTGCTTCTGTGGTTTCTTTTGTTTTCTTAACTCGAGAGCAGAAGCTGACTTATTTTACCTATGCGTAGTGGAAGTCGGATCGCATTAAACGTGTTACTTTTCTCGCTCAAGGCAATTTTTTTATATGGTTTCTTTTACTGCGGACCGCATTATTTTTAACATAGTTCATCACAATGAATCACTCCCGGGATGGCCATAATGTGATAAAACGGCTTATTCCATGCTTTAAGACCTTTGTTCCATTTATGCAAACTTGAAAGGCCACGGGAAGGTGCAGAGTTTTTATCGAAACGAAAACACAGGAACGGGACATGGTAACTTCGTAAGCTTTTTGGAATACAAGGGAAATAACCTCTAATCAAATGCTTACAAATGGAGTTCAAATTGCATAATATCATAATTGCATATTGTTTGTTGTAATAAAATGAGTTGAGTTGAGTTATCAGTACCTTGAAGATACCCACTCCAAGATAATACTACAAAATGACAAAGCAATTCTTCATCTACTCTTGGAAAAAGGCCATAAAAAAATGAATATCTCTACAGCAGCGACTAGAACACTGGGCGCAAAATATTAAAAAGAAAATGCCCCAAAAGTTTAAAAGCCACGACAGACCACGATCACATGCAGATCAGGTATTAAATCTATAATAGAACACCAAAAATCACGTTCGTCTCTATGTAAACCAAATTCCTTGACAGCACTACTTTTTATGCCAAGCCGCCATCTTATCTTTGTTTTATTACGATATGTCGACATCGTGACCGCCCTTCCTGGAACCATTTTTCCCGGAACCGACGTTGCAGTGATCTCCCGCCTCCGCCGCTGTAACGCTTTGCACCGAAATGTCCGTGCACCGAAATGTCCGCACCGAAATGTCCTAGACCCAATAATAATAAACTATTGTCTCAGGAGAACGTACTGTGCATGCATAGTAAAAATAACTTCTGTCACTAGAGTTGTAGTAACAGTTATGTTTTTAGAGTAACGCGTACAACTCCGCGAATAGCATACAATACAACAAGTGCGAACGCCCATACGGCTTTCGTAAGTGCACATGACTCTTCAATTTTCTGGCCCGTATCCGGCCACGAATTCGAAAACACTGAAATACTACATTTCACATCTTTGTTGCATCGCAGTTGCTATTTCTAGCTTGTACTGCAGAAAATCAAACTAGCAATTCCCCTGGGATGCCTTTGCTTTGTGTATGTAACTCTGGGTTAAGTATGTCCAGCAGACTTGGGAAGAAGGTTGCTGCTTCCTTTTTGTGGTTCCAGAGCAAACTGTCCAGCGGGGTGCACATTGGACCTTTTCCAGTTGGACGTGCGACGCATGCGCGAGCAGCGCCGCGCGGCCGCCATCATCTTTGGTGGCTCTCGGTGGTCAGAATAGCACGGCCGGGGCGCGTTTGGTTCGCGTATTCCGTGCGAAAAATGCAACCAAACGATGCGCTGCCGTTGGTTGCACAAGTGCATGTAGCTCTTGCTGCCTTATTTTAGCCTTCTTATCTTCACCTTCATGGGTTGTTTTTGTTCGTCAACCACATAAAAGCCGTTCTTGTACCGCTGAAAGGGCACACACCTTACCCATTGTGTGTACAGAAACCCTAGAGATGTTTAATGTGTCTGGTACGACTGCCGCCTTGTAAAAGTATACTAGGCCCCCATGGACCTTGTTCCACATTTCTTTGCCGTTATCTGAAGGAACATCCGCCGTGTGTAATCCACTTGCCCATATACACATTCCTCATGCTAACCCACTTTTTCACGTCCAAAAAGCTGTCCAAGAGCCCGGGTTGTTCACCCTAGCCCGTTCGACCACTTGATAGGTTTTTCTGCTCTGACACACAGTGACTAAACATGCCATATATGATTTTCCCCCATAATCCCCAACACTTTGTCAAATAATAATTGATGTCAAATAATAAACATTTTTATAAATAAATAAAATAATTCTATGACATTTTTCGATGATTTATCCGCATCGAATGTGGACAAATTTTAGCAACGTATTATTAATGCTTGTATTTAACTGACCATTGTATAGGAGAAAGAATGGTTGTGGTTTATTTACTTTGCACCTATGTTCAAGTGAATCTAAATTTCCTCTTCCAACATACATGTTAGTGAAGAAGTCCTTCGTAACCTAGACAATATAAGCCGGGGAGCAGATCCTTGTACTGTCTTTTCTTTTCTTCTTTTCGATAGCCTGCATGTGTAGGGACCCAGAGTGCAGATGCATACTCTAAACAACGTTGAACGAAGGTTTTATATGCCTGACAATTCAATATCTTTCGTTGAACCGTGGCGAAATTTCCCTCAGAGCATCCACAGACTTTAAGTGGCTTTCGCGCGTATATGGCTATCCCATTCCTGATCGTTCCCTTTAAATATGCCGCCAGCAATGACAAGGGTGCCCAGAGGAAGCACGGATTATTGGCTGTGCTCAACATGAGGCCATTTTCTTCAAGATGTGTCCTACTGGTACGCCGGATTGTTCCACACTGTTCTATTCAACTGTGCTGTTCGTGAAAGACAAAGATATGCAAATAACCCGTGGTCTCCCCTCTTCAACGGAAAAAGCAAAGAAAAAAGAAAGAAAGCAGATGACACTGGTTGCCTGCTCCGTACGCTCAGAGAGTACCGTCAAAAGTTACACAAAAATAGGTGTGAACAACACACTGAACTCCCTTCGACCAAAAGTATTTAGAACAAACGGTGTCGATCAACCGGCTTTCGACCAAACGGAGTTCGATCAGATGTCTCCAATCACACGGCGTTTGACCAAATGTGCAGACACCGCGCGTCGCGCGAGCCACCAACCGTGTTTCCGACTCCTCCCGCTAGAGGCGCTTTTCCGCTCTGGAAAAGGTCCATTCCCTCATTTCAACTTCTCCGTCCCGGTTCCTTTGGCAAGAAACAACCGGCTCATTTCAACCGACCCCAATTCACTCGTCGCATTGCTTCTCCCGGCGAGTCAGACATTCCTCCGTTGTCGTGTTCAACATAAGAATGGCATTGTCCGTGCATCCTGTTCTCCCTTCATTGGGAGTTGGGACGCGGGGAACTGGGCTACAATCTCTGTCACGTGGAAGGCCTGTAGAAATTTTTAGGTAGTGTACGTCACAGGAAAATTCAACCATCAAATTATGTCCATATTATTTATAGTTCTGAGGTATAGCCATGCATTTGCAATGACTTGTGAAAAGCACATAAATCTCATACAGCATGTGTAAAATACAATTGTCTACGCCTTGTGCCTTTCACATATAATTGTAATAAAACATTGTTGCGTCTAATTTACTTACTAATTTGCTACCGCAAAAAAGAAGGGAAACAAAAAGAACATTAAAATCAGGGTGAATGAATTCCAGAAGTGAGCGGGGTCGGCCACGTCATGGAGGTATATTTAAAATGCTGTAAATACAAAATGCATTGTCATATGCCACCAGTGACAACCACCATGCCAGTGGCACGTTGCGACTTTCTCTATTACATTCTGTAAAATAGAAGGAGCCATGCCTTTGTACTAGAACCTCAATCAATCACAGAGAAATCAACAACGGTTTTCAAAGATTCCCATGTCAGTTTAAAATATACGGACAACTATATTAATTTATGACATCTCAAATACCTGTCAGATCACGTTCAATCACGCGACAAAGGTGGTACAATTATCAATGTGGTAGTCTCACCGTCCAAACGCTCAAGGCGTAAAAATGCTCACCAAGCTTCTTGCGTTCCTGTTGTTTTCGCAAGTGTCGTAAACAAGGAGAAATGGCCAAGAGAGACCAAAGGGCATGGCCAGTCGAGGCGTCGGTACCTCTTTTCCCTCAGTTGTTCGAAATCGTTATGTGTTGTGTTTGGTTGGTAGCACAGTATGAAATGTTCGTTGCAGGAGAACACACTTTGTTGTGGCTTGGGGGATCATCACGTTTTCAACCACGAGCATGACTGAAGCTCCATAATAGTAAAATAATTCAAACATGTGCACAAGTATAGAAGCACGATAGGACTCAACTGGTAATGGGATATATCAATAAAAGCTGAGCAGGAGCGCAGGGCATTTATTAGTCGTTCATTCACCTCAAAGGATAGCTTTAATAGTTGCGAAGCAAACTGATTTAACTAGTGAAAATTTCGCGTGACTGACAAGTGTGAAAGTATATAAAAATAGCGCGGTAATACTTGGTGCCGTAAACTGTTCTTTTCTTTTTTTTATGCTTCAACAGCTACATAGTACATATGATGAGATGCTAGGAAGATTATCCGTATATTCCTGGTCGGTGAACCTTGGAAAGGTATTTTGTACTTCATACCTCAGGGAGCGGTGCTGTTGTGAGGTGGTGTTCTTCTGTACAGATAGCGAGCACTAAAAGGATTTTGCCCCCTTATTTTCTTTTTTCTTGGAAAATCAAGACCACACAAAATGCCGGCTAAGCAATTTTGGTTCAATACCTCGAAACAACAAAGAAAAGCGAGTTGTGGCTACAATGACTGGCAGCATCTAAGATTATCATATCTTGCGTCGTGGGAGTCATTGTTGTCTGTTATAACTAAGTTATAACTTATAACCCAACAATTACCATTACCCCCATCGAAGGAAGACTGAAGCTGGTTTCCTAGCAGCTGTTGGACGATGCATTTGCTTCTAAAAATTTTGAAAAAAAAATGATTTGAGGAATATAACAATTTATGGGTAGAAATCCAGCGAACCGGTAGAGATGTAGGAAGGGAGTTGCCTCAGGACAGAAGCCGCCGATATTTCGAACAGAGACTGTTCTTCTTCTGGGCACCGTCCTCATCATTGGCATGGTATTTAAAGGGTTAGGTGTGACGTGTTTAAAGGTTCATGCGAATTGTGGATAGAAATCCAGCGAACCGGTAGAGATGTAGGAAGGGAGTTGCCTCAGGACAGAAGCCGCCGATATTTCGAACAGAGACATTTGACACAATTCGCATGAACCTTTAAACACGTCACACCTAACCCTTTAAATACTATGCCAATGATGAGGATGGTGGCCAGAAGAAGAACAGTCTCTGTTCGAAATATCGGCGGCTTCTGTCCTGAGGCAACTCCCTTCCCAACAATTTATTATTCGTTATACGATGACACAGTGGAAAGGATGAAAATAAATTATGAAACTGTCAGGATGGACTCATGGTCAAATCGAACGGGTGAGCAAATGTCCGATCTTAGCTAATATAATTATTTAGTCTGTATATTATTAATTAATATCCCAGAGTATCGGGCCCGGGTCTCGTTCCCCTGTTGCATCCACGGTCAGTGCGTTTGCTCAAATCTTCGTCCAGACGGCCGTCCCAGACGCCAAAATGACATTTTGAGCAACTTTGATTGATAATAACACTTGTTATAAAATTGATATCAAAGATGTCATCATCTAATTATTTAGTCTGTATATTATTAATTAATATCCCAGAGTATCGGGCCCCGGTCTCGTTCCCCTGTTGCATCCACGGTCGGCGCGTTTGCTAAATTCTTCGTCAAGACGGCCGTCCCAGACGCCAAAATGACATTTTGATCAACTTTGATTGATAATAACACATGATATAAAATTGATATCAAAGATGTCATCATCTAAATATTTAGTCTGTATATTATTAATTAATATCCCAGAGTATCGGGCCCGGGTCTCGTTCCCCTGTTGCATCCACGGTCGGCGCGTTTGCTCAAATCTTCGTCCAGACGGCCGTCCCAGACGCCAAAATGACATTTTGATCAACTTTGATTGATAATAACACTTGATATAAAATTGATATCAAAGATGTCATCATCTAAATATTTAGTCTGTATATTATTAATTAATATCCCAGAGTATCGGGCCCGGGTCTCGTTCCCCTGTTGCATCCACGGTCGGCGCGTTTGCTCAACTCTTCATCCAGACGGCCGTCCCAGTCGCCAAAATGACATTTTGATCAACTTTGATTGATAATAACACTTCATATAAAATTGATATCAGAGATGTCATCATCTAATTATTTAGTCTGTATATTATTAATTAATATCCCAGAGTATCGGGCCCCGGTCTCGTTCCCCTGTTGCATCCACGGTCGGCGCGTTTGCTAAATTCTTCGTCAAGACGGCCGTCCCAGACGCCAAAATGACATTTTGATCAACTTTGATTGATAATAACACATGATATAAAATTGATATCAAAGATGTCATCATCTAAATATTTAGTCTGTATATTATTAATTAATATCCCAGAGTATCGGGCCCGGGTCTCGTTCCCCTGTTGCATCCACGGTCGGCGCGTTTGCTCAACTCTTCATCCAGACGGCCGTCCCAGTCGCCAAAATGACATTTTGATCAACTTTGATTGATAATAACACTTCATATAAAATTGATATCAGAGATGTCATCATCTAATTATTTAGTCTGTATATTATTAATTAATATCCCAGAGTATCGGGCCCCGGTCTCGTTCCCCTGTTGCATCCACGGTCGGCGCGTTTGCTAAATTCTTCGTCAAGACGGCCGTCCCAGACGCCAAAATGACATTTTGATCAACTTTGATTGATAATAACACATGATATAAAATTGATATCAAAGATGTCATCATCTAAATATTTAGTCTGTATATTATTAATTAATATCCCAGAGTATCGGGCCCGGGTCTCGTTCCCCTGTTGCATCCACGGTCGGCGCGTTTGCTCAAATCTTCGTCCAGACGGCCGTCCCAGACGCCAAAATGACATTTTGATCAACTTTGATTGATAATAACACTTGATATAAAATTGATATCAAATATGTCATCATCTAAATATTTAGTCTGTATATTATTAATTAATATCCCAGAGTATCGGGCCCGGGTCTCGTTCCCCTGTTGCATCCACGGTCGGCGCGTTTGCTCAAATCTTCGTCCAGACGGCCGTCCCAGTCGCCAAAATGACATTTTGATCAACTTTGATTGATAATAACACTTGATATAAAATTGATATCAAATATGTCATCATCTAAATATTTAGTCTGTATATTATTAATTAATATCCCAGAGTATCGGGCCCGGGTCTCGTTCCCCTGTTGCATCCACGGTCGGCGCGTTTGCTAAAATCTTCGTCCAGATGGCCGTCCCAGACGCCAAAAGGACACTTTGATCAACTTTGATTGATAATAACACTTGATATAAAATTGATATCAGAGATGTCATCATCTAATTATTTAGTCTGTATACTATTAGTTAATATCCCAGAGTATCGGACCCGGGTCTCGTTCCCCTGTTGCACCCACAATCGGCGCGTTTGCTCAAATTCTCGTCCAGATGGCCGTCCCAGACGCCAAAAGGACATTTTGATCAACTTTGATTGATAATAACACTTGATATAAAATTGATATCAGAGATGTCATCATCTAATTATTTAGTCTGTATACTATTAGTTAATATCCCAGAGTATCGGACCCGGGTCTCGTTCCCCTGTTGCACCCACAATCGGCGCGTTTGCTCAAATTCTCGTCCAGATGGCCGTACCAGACGCCAAAAGGACATTTTGATCAACTTTGATTGATAATAACACTTGATATAAAATTGATATCAGAGATGTCATCATCTAATTATTTAGTCTGTATATTATTAGTTAATATCCCAGAGTATCGGATCCGGGTCTCGTTCCCCTGTTGCACCCACAGTCGGCGCGTTTGCTCAAATTCTCGTCCAGATGGCCGTTCCAGACGCCAAAAGGACGTTTTGATCAACTTTGATTGATAATAACACTTGATATAAAATTGATATCAGAGATGTCATCATCTAATTATTTAGTCTGTATATTATTAGTTAATATCCCAGAGTATCGGACCCGGGTCTCGTTCCCCTGTTGCACCCACAGTCGGCGCGTTTGCTCAAATTCTCGTCCAGATGGCCGTCCCAGACGCCAAAAGGACATTTTGATCAACTTTGATTGATAATAACACTTGATATAAAATTGATATCAGAGATGTCATCATCTAATTATTTAGTCTGTATATTATTAGTTAATATCCCAGAGTATCGGACCCGGGTCTCGTTCCCCTGTTGCACCCACAATCGGCGCGTTTGCTCAAATTCTCGTCCAGATGGCCGTCCCAGACGCCAAAAGGACATTTTGATCAACTTTGATTGATAATAACACTTGATATAAAATTGATATCAGAGATGTCATCATCTAATTATTTAGTCTGTATATTATTAGTTAATATCCCAGAGTATCGGACCCGGGTCTCGTTCCCCTGTTGCACCCACAGTCGGCGCGTTTGCTCAAATTCTCGTCCAGATGGCCGTTCCAGACGCCAAAAGGACGTTTTGATCAACTTTGATTGATAATAACACTTGATATAAAATTGATATCAGAGATGTCATCATCTAATTATTTAGTCTGTATATTATTAGTTAATATCCCAGAGTATCGGACCCGGGTCTCGTTCCCCTGTTGCACCCACAGTCGGCGCGTTTGCTCAAATTCTCGTCCAGATGGCCGTCCCAGACGCCAAAAGGACATTTTGATCAACTTTGATTGATAATAACACTTGATATAAAATTGATATCAGAGATGTCATCATCTAATTATTTAGTCTGTATATTATTAGTTAATATCCCAGAGTATCGGACCCGGGTCTCGTTCCCCTGTTGCATCCACGGTCGGCGCGTTTGCTAAAATCTTCGTCCAGATGGCCGTCCCAGACGCCAAAAGGACACTTTGATCAACTTTGATTGATAATAACACTTGATATAAAATTGATATCAGAGATGTCATCATCTAATTATTTAGTCTGTATACTATTAGTTAATATCCCAGAGTATCGGACCCGGGTCTCGTTCCCCTGTTGCACCCACAATCGGCGCGTTTGCTCAAATTCTCGTCCAGATGGCCGTCCCAGACGCCAAAAGGACATTTTGATCAACTTTGATTGATAATAACACTTGATATAAAATTGATATCAGAGATGTCATCATCTAATTATTTAGTCTGTATACTATTAGTTAATATCCCAGAGTATCGGACCCGGGTCTCGTTCCCCTGTTGCACCCACAATCGGCGCGTTTGCTCAAATTCTCGTCCAGATGGCCGTACCAGACGCCAAAAGGACATTTTGATCAACTTTGATTGATAATAACACTTGATATAAAATTGATATCAGAGATGTCATCATCTAATTATTTAGTCTGTATATTATTAGTTAATATCCCAGAGTATCGGACCCGGGTCTCGTTCCCCTGTTGCACCCACAGTCGGCGCGTTTGCTCAAATTCTCGTCCAGATGGCCGTTCCAGACGCCAAAAGGACGTTTTGATCAACTTTGATTGATAATAACACTTGATATAAAATTGATATCAGAGATGTCATCATCTAATTATTTAGTCTGTATATTATTAGTTAATATCCCAGAGTATCGGACCCGGGTCTCGTTCCCCTGTTGCACCCACAGTCGGCGCGTTTGCTCAAATTCTCGTCCAGATGGCCGTCCCAGACGCCAAAAGGACATTTTGATCAACTTTGATTGATAATAACACTTGATATAAAATTGATATCAGAGATGTCATCATCTAATTATTTAGTCTGTATATTATTAGTTAATATCCCAGAGTATCGGACCCGGGTCTCGTTCCCCTGTTGCACCCACAGTCGGCGCGTTTGCTCAAATTCTCGTCCAGATGGCCGTCCCAGACGCCAAAAGGACATTTTGATCAACTTTGATTGATAATAACACTTGATATAAAATTGATATCAGAGATGTCATCATCTAATTATTTAGTCTGTATATTATTAGTTAATATCCCAGAGTATCGGACCCGGGTCTCGTTCCCCTGTTGCACCCACAGTCGGCGCGTTTGCTCAAATTCTCGTCCAGATGGCCGTCCAGACGCCAAAAGGACGTTTTGATCAACTTTGATTGATAATAACACTTGATATAAAATTGATATCAGAGATGTCATCATCTAATTATTTAGTCTGTATATTATTAGTTAATATCCCAGAGTATCGGACCCGGGTCTCGTTCCCCTGTTGCACCCACAGTCGGCGCGTTTGCTCAAATTCTCGTCCAGATGGCCGTCCCAGACGCCAAAAGGACATTTTGATCAACTTTGATTGATAATAACACTTGATATAAAATTGATATCAGAGATGTCATCATCTAATTATTTAGTCTGTATATTATTAGTTAATATCCCAGAGTATCGGACCCGGGTCTCGTTCCCCTGTTGCACCCACAGTCGGCGCGTTTGCTCAAATTCTCGTCCAGATGGCCGTCCCAGACGCCAAAAGGACATTTTGATCAACTTTGATTGATAATAACACTTGATATAAAATTGATATCAGAGATGTCATCATCTAATTATTTAGTCTGTATATTATTAGTTAATATCCCAGAGTATCGGACCCGGGTCTCGTTCCCCTGTTGCACCCACAGTCGGCGCGTTTGCTCAAATTTTCGTCCAGATGGCCGTCCCAGACGCCAAAAGGACATTTTGATCAACTTTGATTGATAATAACACTTGATATAAAATTGATATCAGAGATGTCATCATCTAATTATTTAGTCTGTATATTATTAGTTAATATCCCAGAGTATCGGACCCGGGTCTCGTTCCCCTGTTGCACCCACAGTCGGCGCGTTTGCTCAAATTTTCGTCCAGATGGCCGTCCCAGACGCCAAAAGGACATTTTGATCAACTTTGATTGATAATAACACTTGATATAAAATTGATATCAGAGATGTCATCATCTAATTATTTAGTCTGTATATTATTAGTTAATATCCCAGAGTATCGGACCCGGGTCTCGTTCCCCTGTTGCACCCACAGTCGGCGCGTTTGCTCAAATTTTCGTCCAGATGGCCGTCCCAGACGCCAAAAGGACATTTTGATCAACTTTGATTGATAATAACACTTGATATAAAATTGATATCAGAGATGTCATCATCTAATTATTTAGTCTGTATATTATTAGTTAATATCCCAGAGTATCGGACCCGGGTCTCGTTCCCCTGTTGCACCCACAGTCGGCGCGTTTGCTCAAATTTTCGTCCAGATGGCCGTCCCAGACGCCAAAAGGACATTTTGATCAACTTTGATTGATAATAACACTTGATATAAAATTGATATCAGAGATGTCATCATCTAATTATTTAGTCTGTATATTATTAGTTAATATCCCAGAGTATCGGACCCGGGTCTCGTTCCCCTGTTGCACCCACAGTCGGCGCGTTTGCTCAAATTCTCGTCCAGATGGCCGTCCCAGACGCCAAAAGGACATTTTGATCAACTTTGATTGATAATAACACTTGATATAAAATTGATATCAGAGATGTCATCATCTAATTATTTAGTCTGTATATTATTAGTTAATATCCCAGAGTATCGGACCCGGGTCTCGTTCCCCTGTTGCACCCACAGTCGGCGCGTTTGCTCAAATTTTCGTCCAGATGGCCGTCCCAGACGCCAAAAGGACATTTTGATCAACTTTGATTGATAATAACACTTGATATAAAATTGATATCAGAGATGTCATCATCTAATTATTTAGTCTGTATATTATTAGTTAATATCCCAGAGTATCGGACCCGGGTCTCGTTCCCCTGTTGCACCCACAGTCGGCGCGTTTGCTCAAATTTTCGTCCAGATGGCCGTCCCAGACGCCAAAAGGACATTTTGATCAACTTTGATTGATAATAACACTTGATATAAAATTGATATCAGAGATGTCATCATCTAATTATTTAGTCTGTATATTATTAGTTAATATCCCAGAGTATCGGACCCGGGTCTCGTTCCCCTGTTGCACCCACAGTCGGCGCGTTTGCTCAAATTTTCGTCCAGATGGCCGTCCCAGACGCCAAAAGGACATTTTGATCAACTTTGATTGATAATAACACTTGATATAAAATTGATATCAGAGATGTCATCATCTAATTATTTAGTCTGTATATTATTAGTTAATATCCCAGAGTATCGGACCCGGGTCTCGTTCCCCTGTTGCACCCACAGTCGGCGCGTTTGCTCAAATTTTCGTCCAGATGGCCGTCCCAGACGCCAAAAGGACATTTTGATCAACTTTGATTGATAATAACACTTGATATAAAATTGATATCAGAGATGTCATCATCTAATTATTTAGTCTGTATATTATTAGTTAATATCCCAGAGTATCGGACCCGGGTCTCGTTCCCCTGTTGCACCCACAGTCGGCGCGTTTGCTCAAATTTTCGTCCAGATGGCCGTCCCAGACGCCAAAAGGACATTTTGATCAACTTTGATTGATAATAACACTTGATATAAAATTGATATCAGAGATGTCATCATCTAATTATTTAGTCTGTATATTATTAGTTAATATCCCAGAGTATCGGACCCGGGTCTCGTTCCCCTGTTGCACCCACAGTCGGCGCGTTTGCTCAAATTTTCGTCCAGATGGCCGTCCCAGACGCCAAAAGGACATTTTGATCAACTTTGATTGATAATAACACTTGATATAAAATTGATATCAGAGATGTCATCATCTAATTATTTAGTCTGTATATTATTAGTTAATATCCCAGAGTATCGGACCCGGGTCTCGTTCCCCTGTTGCACCCACAGTCGGCGCGTTTGCTCAAATTTTCGTCCAGATGGCCGTCCCAGACGCCAAAAGGACATTTTGATCAACTTTGATCGATAATAACACGTGATATAAAAGTGATATCAGATATGTTATAAATTATAATCTAATTATTTAGTCGGTATATTATTAATTAATATCCCAGAGTATCGGACTCGGGTCTCGTTCCCCGGTTGCACCCCGGGGGTGCCCTTTGGATATCCGGAAGGAATAGCCCTTCGCCTTTCGAACTCCTTTTCGAGTTTAGACGCATGCGTATTACGATAATACTAGAACGGAGCGCCTAAGAACGGAGTCTTCTCTGGGACGCATCTTTAAAGTCCCAGGGTGCATCAGGGTTAACACTCACACACCGTGCGGTGGTTGCTATGTGGCCTGTAGGATGTACTGATTCAAAATAGGCGATGACATTTCAAAAATTTTACTTTCTTTGTCGAAAAATCAGAGTCTAAAAATGGGCCCTGTGCAAAAATCGACGAAGTCCCCATAGGCGCAATGCATTAAAATCCATTTGACCTGGGTGCATTGGATATACACTCAGCTACTGCAATTCTTGTTTCCAGGGGTTCTTTACATGATGCTCTTACTTCTTAGACGATGACATCTTAAAATTCTTATTCAATTTTGCTGTTAATTGGCATAAACGCAATTTCTCATTGTATTTATGTCCTGTAAGGTCGCTTCCCGCAAAGCAGTTCGGCATAGCGGTGGAGCGTGCCGACGGGAGGGTGACCGCGAATTCTGCGAATCACTGACGCTGCCGGAGAGCGAAAGCACAACGGCTCGGCCATGCACAATTTAAGCATGCTGTCACAAGTGCAAGTACGAAGAAAAGAAAACAGAAAAATTGCCTTGCGTTCCCTTCTCCTACGGATAATTCTTTTTCGGCATAATTTCTTGTATACAGGGTGTTCAAAATTAAGCTTTCACGAGCGCTACGCAAACACAGCGATGACACGAAACGGATGATAACTTTACGCTACTTGTGTAAGAAACAGGTGCTGCTAATTATGTAGCACCTGTTTCTTACTCAAGGAACAGAAAAAGCAGCACCAGTTTTCTTTTGTTCGCCTATTTATAAAGTGCTAGTGAAAGCTTAATTTTGAACACCCTGTATATAGATCTCACAGGATCCATCGTGGAACCAGTGAAAAGTGTCGAGGTTTTCTTCAATAGTAAATATACGTTTCTTATGCATTGAGTCTACGGGTGTAATGCAGGCGAAGCACGCTTGAACTTTTTGTCCGCGAATCTTGGGCGTGCACTTATTGATAGCTCGATGAGTGGTGGCTTATGATGGCAGTTGCGCCATCGAGAGTAAGCAGATGGTAGAGTTTGAGGTTGGTATCCACGGATATATCGGACAAAATACTGTCATTGCAGGAAAATCGTCTTGTGTTTAAAACATTCTGAAAGGAAAACTAGCCTAAGATAAGGGCAGTTGCTATAGAGTCACCCGATGTTTTTGTTTTGTTTCCGCAAGTTAAAGCTAATCTTCGACGCATGAGGCGGCACTGTGCTCTTTCACTCTCTCACACTGAGGGTGAAGGAAAGATGCTTCTTCGAAGATGCGTAATGAACAAAATCAAGAAAAAAATTGTGTTCCTTCAAGAATTTTTTACGGGCGATCTATCGAACGGCTGTTCTGAAAATGGCTTTGGTATCTGGTAACCGAAGATATCAGATGTTCTCATTGGAACAACCACGTAGTTTTTATAATTAAAAAGTTAATTATTGAAAGTTAATTAAGACATTGCCTTAGGAGTCTGCTAATGCCCTCCTAGGGAGTGCCCTTCAGCATATGCTATATTGCAATTGATTTTATCTCGGAAAAAGTGATAGATATCTTTTTAAAAAAAGATGGTCACATTTAGCTGGGACACCCTGTATATTGTCTGTATGTAATGGTATACCTTATACTGCATGCCAGCTACGTATGTGAGGGAGCTTAAATAGGGCACCGTCTTTATACACATTCAACAACGAGATGCCTATGGAGATGCCTACGTAAGCGTTGAATATAGAGAAGGGTACTGTAGCGGATAAGTAGCGGTATGGTATTTACGTTACTTTTATTAAGTAGTGGCAGCGGTATCGCGTTACTTTTTGAAATTTGTAGCGACGCTAGTATTGCGCTCCTTTTCTGTGGAGTAGCGGGTAGCGGTGTTTCGCTACTTCGTTTGCAACACTGATTTCAAGTTTGAGCCCTGTAGATACTGAACATTGTTCTTCTCCTGTTCGTTTCTTCTCTTCTGTGTTTCGGCGATGCGACATACGGGGCAAGACCTTCACGAACTTGAGCCCTTAACAGCTGTCGCTGTAAAAGTTAACTGTAAACTGTGGGGCTTTGAGGGTCTAAAACTGCCACGCTTTTGAAATGTAACCCTTAATGTTTCCCTTAACCTATGTCATTCCCACTTGACCTACTATGAATCACGCACACCGGAAGCAATTACTAATGCAACAACTGCTACGAATGACGATGGGATTAGGTGATTCACCGCAACGATTGCGGTACCATACCGCAGTGCAATTATTGGCGCTACTGATCTGAACTACATTTGGGTAGGTGAAAGATGAAAGTCACTGAAAAGGTTAGCAAGCTGTAGGACTCGAACCCACATCTTCTGGATTACCGTTCCAGGGATCTACCAACTGAGCTAAGCTAATACGCCTTCTCGGCGACTTCCAAGGGTGCGTCATCTGAAGGGATAAACCAGCCACTCTCTCTCACTCATCCTCCTTTCACTCTTACAGTTTTGCTCACTCATACACACATTCATACGACGGGATCGACGCAAGCGGCAACTGTTGAAGAAGGGAGAATGTTGTGAGGCTGGAACAACATAGAAAGGACAGACACATGCAAAGCCTCAAATTGCCTAAGAAATGAACGATGAAAGATGAAAGTCACTGTCACGTGTTAGCTTAGCTCAATTGGTAGAGCCCTGGACCGGTAATGCAGAAGATGTGGGTTCGAGTCCTACAGCTGGCTAACCTTTTCAGTGACTTTCATCTTTCATCGTTCATTTCTTAGGCAATTTGAGGCTTTGCATGTGTTTGTCCTTTCTATGTTGTTCCAGCCTCAGAACATCAGTTCTCTCTTGTACATTTGGGTAATTTGTATACGTGAAGTCGTACGCCAACACGAAATAAGCTTCTTTAGGATTCCTATGATAGGAGGTCTCACTGATGCAGCTACATTTGTGGAATCCAGCGATCAATTTTGTACCTCATGAGGTTGAAATTCCGCGTTCTTCCATCTCGTGGGAGATATCGACTATGGCCTGCAACTCCTGGAATGCGTCCGAAACATCATTTGGCAAATTGAAGCCGAAAGGGCTCTGTTTCGCTTCCTTTCAATCGAAGTTCTCTTCAAGGCGCGTTTCGGCATACCTTCCTTTATTTCACTAATTGCTCTCGCGTCGAGTATACGGATTGAAAGGGACAATCTAGAGGGGGCATTGACTAAATTTGTGTTTCCATTTGAATTCCACTCTCGGATACCATTCGCAAATATTCGCAGGACCGCTAATTTGAGAGAAACCATGAAAACGACCCCGTGTAAGACACATATATTTAAATTTTGATGAGGGCGGCAGACTCGGTAATAGCAGGTGCAAATGGTACGCTGTATTCTGCTTGGGGCCAACTTTAGTGTTTAGAAGCAAATTAAGATTATTAAAATTAAAAATGAGAAATTTTACCATTTTACGATTGTAAGTTACGAGACAAAGGTGAAAAGACAGACTCGGTAATAGCTGGTGGGAATAATGGCACGCTGTATGGGGCGACCTCTATGTGACGCTCGGGAATCAGTTCGGCCTGCGCAACAGCTTCAGCTCGTTGACACCTGGCGAGTGGTTCGCTGGCAATAACTTGTCAGTCTCACTTGGCAACGTGGTGTGTCCAGCTCGCGTTTAGACGGCATCTGTAAATTATTGATAATTTCCGCTACAATATAATATCACGTGATCATCACAGCATTTGTTCCACTGCTAGATATCATTATGATCACTCGGCAGTGCTCCGCCTCACCTTTGACCCAGATCCTGCTCTGCATGGACCCGTTTGGAGCTCTTGCAATGGAGCTCTTGCAACCCATGGTGGGTTGCTGACAGCTCCAAGGTTTACTTTATTTTACTAATTTATTAAGTAACTAACTCGATCCTTTTGGCGATTAGGTAAGGCACTGCTGTCTGATAGTGCTGTCTCTGCACACGCTGTCTGTGACATTGATGTCTCTTCCTATCCCACCCCTTTTGTCTCAAAGGCAAAAAAGCGTATACATGAGCTGCGTACCGTTTTCATTGAGTGGGGAAAGCGCAGTTCAAGGGACCGAACACTGAAGTTTAACCGTGTATACTGTATGCGACAAAATACGGGTCGTTCGAAGAGGTGTTCTTCTAACCATACAGTCGCAACAGTACCTGCATGGACGGCCTGATTGCCAAACGCGACCTTCTGTCGAAATCCTTCTCGGGTTTTATTCAGATGGAACGGGTACGCAGCCGCTCAGTGTCAACTGTTCACATATACCGCTCCCGGCAGGAACTGAAAATGCAAAAGAAGAGTATTCTTTTATCTTACCTGCTACCCGACGGTTGTGACCTTTGATCCTTCAATTGTCTTCAAGATATTTAACGATTACTACTCCTGTGACTTTCTGCAGCCTGTCCGCAATGCAATAGTGACGATCCCTCTTATGATCTTTTTTTTTTTCGGATTTGGGGTGTGAAGGGCCGTTCGACACCTGTAGCACAACGTCACCCGTTCCGCTCCTTGTCTCTTGCCACATCGCGCACCAAAATTCGCACTGCAGAGGACTTTTGTGCCCGCCTCACCACACTTGCCTGTTTCAACTGAAACTGCTACTACTCCGATGCCATCCACCAGCAACGCAGCCCTGGACTTGCCTTTTACTCTCGAGGAGTTAGACCCTGCCCTATTTGGATCGCCCCAACATACCTCCCCAGGTGCGGACCAGACCTCGTACAAGGCACTCCAGCGTCTTCCGCACGTGAGGAGGCAGCATCCTTTACGCCTCTTCAATGACAGTTGGCTGCAGGGGCGAATCCCCGAGGAATGGAAATTGGCGATGATTATTTCCTTGCCCAGACACGGGCAATCGCCACATCACCTCGACTCCTCCAACCCGATAGCCCTTAGCAGCTGCGTGGGTAAAGCTCTGGAACGATTGATATTCACCCGTCTCATCTGGCACCTTGCGAGTGATTGTTTCTTCGAGGAAACAATGATGGGCTTTCGCTCAGGCCGTTCGTTACTCGATAGTGCCATTGCTGTTGTCAGTGAGACGCAGCGGGCTCGCGCGGAGGGCTTCCTGACCGCTGCTGTTTTCCTGGATATCAAGAAAGTCTGTGACAGTGTCCAACATAATGCAATCCTTACGGCTTGCCAGGACGCCAACTTAGCAGTATGCATGGATCCTAGACTTCTGCGATCGTTCCCTCTTTGTCCGCACTGCTGACCGAGATACCGCATTGTATCCCGTTCACCGAGGCGCCCCGCAGGGAAGCATACTCAGCCCCCTCTTGTTCAACATCATTATGGCCTCCCTCCCTGCAGAGCTACCAAGCCACACCCACACCACAATCTATGCAGATAACATTTGTATTTGGACCTCTGCTCTTCGTCGTGATGCGATCCAACGTCGCCTATAAATCCCCTTGTACGCAATCGCCCACTATCTTAGCGACCGCGGCCTAGCCATGTCACCCGCCAAGACTGTAGCCATGGCCTTTTCACGGAGATCATTCTACAAATATCCACTCTTCATCGACGGTTCGCCACTAACCTTTGTCAAAACCTGCGGCTACCCGGGCTTCACAATTGACCGAGTCCTCACATGGTCATCTCACGTGAAGACGATTGTTACGAAAGCCTCCAGCCACGCCAATGTCCTCAAACGTATCCCATGTGCGCCCTGGGTTCATACGGCTCTCCTCTTGGGCGCACTGCGATACAGACTCCCGATCCTTCATGCCTTCAGCTCCTGAACCTCCAAGCTCGCGGTCTCCGTGTGTGTCTTGGAGTTCCTCGAACAACGGAGACATATTCCGTAATCGTCGGAGCTCGGGAGCAGCCTATCCCTGCGGGAGCCACCCTCCGCGTCTACGCCCGCTGACTGACGCAACCTTCTCATCCCCTTCAACGCATTGCTGGGAGCTGCCCTGCGTCCGCTTTTGCCAATGCAGTTGCCCGCTTTCGAGACTATCCGTCGTCGACGCCTGCCCTTTCTTTGTGCCAGCAATGTGGACCTTGAAATGGCCTCGCATACACGCTACTATATCGGACCTTCCCCGAAAACAGGCAATCAGCCCTCTGGCCCCGAAAGCTCCCTTTGCCCATATCACCTCTACTCATCCCCATGACAAGTCTTCACCGATGCCTCCGTAATGCCTGACGCATCGGGCGCAGACGCTTAGGTCACCGATATAGACCATCAACCGGCCTACAAATTGCCCTACCCCATGTCGTCCAGCGAGGCTGAACCCTTCGGCATCCTTACCACCTTGGAATACATTTCTGACTTGCCACCAGGGAAATGGGTCGCCCTCACCCACAGCAAGGCGTCCCTCCTCCGCTTGATGTCGTCCCGCTCCAACCTCATACAGGATATACCTTGCCTGATCATGCAGACGTACAACAGGCTCCGCGCCAATGGTCATGTTTATTCCTCTCCAATGGTTGCCCGGTCATGTGGGCCTGGCCGGTAACACACGCGCAGACGCGGCTGCAAGACGAGCTGCCATCACAGCTGCTACTCCTGCCACTGCCGTCTGCCACTTTCGGCTTGCCATTCATCTGTTCGCTGCCGGTGTGCCGCCCGTGCGCAAGCATTTAGTACTGAAGCCGCCGCCTACAGCAGTCACATGCAGTCCATCGATCCCTTGCCTTCTTCACTGCGTGTCGCTGCAGTCGTCGGGAGCAGTCACTGTTGTACCGCCTCTGTCTAAACGTTGCCCGTGCCCCGTTGCTTCTTTACCAAGTAGGTATATGTATATTTATTAGGCCAAAGGAAAGAAAAATGAGGGAAAGGTCAGCCAAACGGGAGGTCAGCTTGCCATTCCGCAAAGAAAAAAGAAAAATAAATGAAAGAAGAATAACATAAATAAAAAGGAAAAGAATTAGAAAATAAAGGGTAAGCAAACACACGGTGAAAGAAGGATGAGATCGATTAGAAACAAAGATGACAAAAAATATGACTAACAAACGGTGAAAGAAAGATGAGGTCGAATACAGAAGGAGATGACTTTAAAAGAAACATGAGGTTAATGCATTGAGGGTGAGAGTGGGGCAAAAGCCAATCCAGCTCCTCATTGTATACCAGCTGTGGCGAGGTGGCCGACATTCCTCATTACCTTCTGCACTGCCAGCAGCACATTCCCCAACGGCCACCTTCCTCCATCGCCGTCTTATGCAGCTGGGCTGCAGCACAATGTCCATGGCCACCCTCCTCGGTCCCGTCCCTCGGCCTACTCAGTGGGCCGACACCACAGCCCTGCTCCGCTTCCTGAAAGACTCGGGCCTTGCGTCTGCCCTCTCACTGGGCTTTCTTGTGCAATGTCGTCCCTGTGCTGCACTAACCGGTTTTCTTTTTCTTCCCTTACTTTTCGCTTTTGTTTATTTCTTTTTCCTTTTTGTTTTTGAGTTTCTTTCTTTTTTGGAGTAGCAAGCAGGCATTAGCCTGCCTGACATTTCCACTTTTTTTCTTTCTCTTCATTCTATTAAACAAATTCCCTCCTTTTTGACATAGCTTTATTTAGAGAGCGTGGACCAAGAACTGCTTCGCGCTCCCGTATCAGTAGGGGAACTTAAACCTCCAAACCGTATGTGTCACGGAACCACCCCAGTTCCTGATCGTTTGCCAGCCGCGTTTTATCGAACCTACTCGACATATAGTTGCGACCTTTTCTCTATGACTCGTTCACGATGACTGGTACGAGGATCCCCATGTTCCCCAGGATCCCCAGTGGAGAGTCACAAAAGCGGTGCTCCGCTTTCTGCGTGACGCGGGCCTCCTGGGATCCCTGTGAGCCGAGTGTCTTTTACAATTTTTTTTATTTATTTATTTATCTTTTTGATATCTCCTTTTCTCTTCTTTATATTTTTCCTTTTTTTGGGGGGAATAGCAAGCCGGCGTGCTGCATGGCCGACCTTTCCCCTTTCCTTTTTTCTTATTTTTTTTTTCTGCCAATAAATCCCCCTCCCCCCATGTTCTTCACGTGCTGCCGTATTATCGTTGTCACCAAGAAAGGTGTTGATCTCTCGAACCCGGGTTCGTGGCGTTCAATGACCTTGCTGAACTACAAGCTCTTCACGTCCGTGATGAACCGGCGCCTTTGTACCGTTTCCACGAGCATTATTCATGTAGCTCAAGTCTGTTCAGTCCTAGGACAGGGAATGTGTCCATCCTTGTCAGGCATTCGTTAGTTGCTGAAGTACACTACTCGGAGCAACGGCAGCGGTTGTGTCCTCTCGCTAGACCAGAAAAGGACGGACGGACGGACGGACGTTTCCCTCGCAACACTCCATGCCTGCTGTGCTTCATTCCCACCCGTGGTCCCTGAACCAGTTCCTGAACCGAACCGTTTGGAAAAAGCCGGTTCGAACTGTTACATGAGTGTTACATGGAGGTCCAGTTTATTACTTTAGAGAATACATAAGGTACGTGTGCACCGGCTGATAGTTCGAAGGAGACTGTGCCTTAGCGTTCGTCTTACGTTTACACTAGAGTGCGGGAGAACAAAGTTCATTTGACAGCGTCCGGCCTCGAGTGTTTCGGGCAGGTGTGTGTGTCTCGAATAACCGCTCACATGATCGGTTGCTATGCGGCGTACGCAGCACTCTTTGCCACCCATGAAAAGTGGTCAGTGGTGTGACCTGTGTCGCGGTCTGAGCGAATATCGATGTCCTTCGGTTTCTGTCGACTCCGATGTGTCATCTGTGGCGTCATGGGCCGCGTTGGATGGGTCCGATGCGTGAGCTGTATCACTTTCGGAAACCGCGGTATCTGCGCCGTAGCGGGTTCGCATCTGGTCAAGGTGGCGTGTGACAATACCCTGGGCCGTTTGCACTTTAGCCATGCGACTTCCTAGACCCTCAAGCACGATACCCGGCATCCATCCCGGTCGATCGCATTGTTTGCGCACGTAGACAGGTGCTCCAGGTTTCAAACGACTCTCCACGTCTTGCTGGGTTGTCTTCTGGTTTTTGAGCACATCGGCCTTGATGATATCCAAGCGACTACGTGGCAGAAAATTGAATAACATTTCCGCAGGAGCCTTTCCCCCATGGGCAGCTGATGGTGTCCTTCTGTGGTTATGTAGCCAGCGTTGGAGCCGGATTTCCAGTGGTCCGTCCGTCAGCTTCTTAAGCGCTTCTTTTACGCTTCTAACAGCCCGTTCTGCAAGTCCGTTTGACTGCGGATGATAAGGAGCTGTTCGCATGTGGCGAATCCCATTTCTCTTTACGAATTCTTGGAAGGCCGCACCTGTGAATGTGGTGCCGTTGTCAGTTACGATGCACATTGGTAGTCCGAAGCGGGCACAAATGTCTCGGAGATGAACAACGGTCACTTCTGCAGTTGCAGATTTTAACGGGATAGCCTCTATCCAGCCAGAATGACTATCCACAACGACTAATATCATTTTCCCTTCAATGGGGCCCGCATAGTCCATGTGTATGCGAGTCCACGGTTCGGCTGACGATGGCTATGGCAGTGGCTCCTGAGATGGTGGTGATGATGCCGTCTGCTGGCATATCGGGCACGAACGTACTCGTTGTTCCACGTCTCGGTCGATTCCTGGCCACCAAATCAGGGTTCTGATGAATGCTTTGGTTGCATTAATTCCCTGGTGTGTGCCGTAAAGCTCTGCGAGCAGAGCGTTTCTTGCTCGTTCTGGTATCACTATGCGCTGTCCACGCAGTATCGCGTCTTTTTCAACAGATAGTTCATGACGTCTCGGCCAGTATGGATCTAGATCCGGGTCGTCCAGTTTTGCAGGCCAGCCCTTCACGATCCTAGCTTTCAGCTTCTGCATAATAGGGTCGTTGAGTGTGATGTCCACAAGCTGCCTCCCCGATATTGGGCTCGAGTCGAACATGTCAAGAGCATTGATTGCTGTGTCACTTGTTCCCTCGGGGTGTACGTTACACTGAACCGGAAGCCGGCTAAGAGCGTCAGCGTTTGCATTGTTTGCCCCAGCCTTGTACTTCAGTGTATATTGGTAGCCAGCCAGTATCAGAGCCCACCGCTGTATCCTTGCTGCAGCTACCGTCGGTACAGGCTTGTTTTCACCAAGAAGTCCCACCGGTGGCTGATGGTCAGTTTTCAGGGCGAATTTTCTTCCCAGTAGGTAGTCCCTGAATTTTGTGATGCCGGAAATGATAGCCAGTGCTTCTTTTTCCAGGTGAGAATAGTTCTTCTCTGCATCACTTAGTGTTCTTGATCTGAACGCGATGGGCCTGTCGACGCCATCAATGTTGTGTGAAAGTACTGCTCCCAAGCCGTACGGTGATGCATCGCATTCGAGGATGACGTCCCTCGACGGATCAAAGTGTACGAGGAACTCCGCTTCTACGAGTGTTTTCTTTGCATTTTCGAAAGCCTTAGCTTCTTCTCTTCCCCAGCGCCAGCGGGTATTTTGTACAATGCGTACAGGGGTGCTAGTAGCGTTGACATGTTAGGCAGGAAACTTCGGTAATATGTCAAGAGTCCCAGGAAAGAACGCAGTTCCGTCACATTCCTCGGTGACATAGCCTTGGAAATTGCATCAACTTTTAGTTCTGACGGATGCAGTCCATTTCTGTCGATTGTGTGACCCATGTACGTCACCTGTTCTTTGCCGAACTCGCATTTCTCACGTTTCAGACGGACACCGTACTCCCTGAATACTTGGAATACCTTCTTTAGAGTCTGACCGAATTCGTCCTTCTTCTCAGAAATTAGGACATCATCCAGGTATACTTGACATCCTGGTATGCCGCGTAGCATAGACTCCATTTTCCTTTGAAACAAGGCGGGCGCCGATGCAATGCCAAAGGGTAATCTGTTGTAACAGTACAGTCCCTTGTGCGTGCTTATAACTGCAATTTTACGTGACTCTTCGTCAAGGGGAACTTGCAAGTATGCATCGCGGAGGTCGAGTTTTGAAAACCAATAGCCTCCTCCCAGTGAAGCGAATAAGTCATCCACCTTTGGCAGCGGGTACAGTTCAGTTGTGCATGCCGGATTAAGTGTAACCTTAAAATCACAACAAATACGCACTGAACCGTCCTTCTTCTGCACAGGTACAACTGGCGTCGCCCAGAGCGAGTGGCTGACAGGTGTGATGATCCCTTCATTTGACAGTCTGTCTAGCTCTTCTGCTACTTTGTCGCGCAATGCGTAAGGCAGAGATCGTTCTTTGAAGTACTTTGGCGTGGTTTCGGGACGCAGGTGAAGATGTACAGGTTCTCCTTTCATCACCCCTAGGCCAGGCTCAAATAAGTCGCTGAACTCACTTGTGAGGTTTCCGATCGTGGCATCATGCGGTGTTCGCAGGACGTTGATGTTGTGATCCAGAATACTCAAGGCGTCTATAAGGTCCCTTCCTACCAAGGCTGGTCCGGAGCAGCCGACCACATATAGCTGTCCGTCAACCTCTCTATCCAGGTGTTCAACTGGTAGTCTGAGAACACCGAGAACAGGCAAAGTTCCAAGGTAGCACGACAGTTTAATGTCGCATGGCGAAATAGGCGGCCATGGCGTGGCATGCCTCTTGTAGACGTCTTCACTGATCACGCAAACTGGAGATCCTGTGTCGAGCTCCATATCTAACACAACTCCAGCCCACTTCAATTTGAGCATGATTGGCTTCATCTTACTTGAAGATGGTCCCTTAAGCGTGTACAGGTTGAAGCATTCGTCCTTAGAAGATGTCTCAGCGTGGTTGCCTTTGTCTTCTACCAGTTCCAAGGAGTTGGATTGGTGCTTTGAAGATATCTTTTGCTGTCCCGTCTTACATTTACTAGCGAGGTGTCCGCGCTTCTTGCAACGGAAGCACTCTTTGTCTTTGAACGGGCAGTTTGGAGGCTTGTGCTCTTTGCTTCCACACCTGATACACGAAAACGACTTCTGTGAGTCTTTCGGCTGTCGTTCTTGCTTGCTTTGCTTGCGAATCGCGTTGACGGCTCCATTGCCACCTGACGCAGATGCCGCACTCGGCTCAAGTTCCTTAGAGCTCTGAGCTGCAAGCTCCGCTGCCGTAGCGATCTCAACACTTTGTGCGAGTGTCAAGGTCTTGGGTTTCGTCAGCAAAACTTTCTGGACGCTCTTATCCTTAATTCCGATGACAAATCTGTCGCGCAAGTTGCGTTCAAGCGCGGCACCAAAGCCACAGCGGTCAGCGATTGCACGGAGTTCGGCAACAAAAACAGTAACGGTTTCTCCCTCACCTTGCGTGCGGTTGTGAAATCGAAATGTTTCCGCTATTTCCGATGGCTCTGGACTGAAATGGCTTGTTAGAGTTGTCATGATTTCGGTATAAGGCACTTCCATTGGTTTCCTTGGGGCGAGAAGTCCACGCAGTCTGCTGTGTGTCGGTGCACCCACCGAAGAGATGAAAATGGATCTCTTTTTCTTCTCGTCCGTAATGCAGTTGGCATCATAAAAGGCGTCCAGTCGTTCCTTGTACTGGTCCCATGTTTCCTCGAGCTCAATGAACTCCGGTACTTTTCCGGTGGCAGACATGAAGGTAGGAGCAGGGCCGGTTCCTTCCGTCTTGGGCATGACGTATCGAGCGCTACCACCAAGAATATGTACGGTGAATGTCACGTAGATCCAGATCCCGTACTCGTCGCCAGTGTTACATGGAGGTCCAGTTTATTACTTTAGAGAATACATAAGGTACGTGTGCACCGGCTGATAGTTCGAAGGAGACTGTGCCTTAGCGTTCGTCTTACGTTTACACTAGAGTGCGGGAGAACAAAGTTCACTTGACAGCGTCCGGCCTCGAGTGTTTCGGGCAGGTGTGTGTGTCTCGAATAACCGCTCACATGATCGGTTGCTATGCGGCGTACGCAGCACGAACCATAATAGTTGCCTCCCGGAGCTGAATCGAAACTGAACCCTTACCGCGGACCATCTACATAATAAGAATAGGTCGACTATTCCACAAACACTGAAAGCTAGGACACGGACCGACTGAAACACTTGCCTTCCACAAGAAAGTTCCGATGCTAATTCCTTACAGTGAAAAGAGTCTCACACACTTATCAACCCCTGATTTTAATAGTTGGCGTTGTACTTTAAACAAACAAAAACACAAACACACAAGGACATCAATTGTTGGTTCACTGTATGCATGAGAAACTCTCGTCACGTTCCTCGCCAGTTTCTACTGGGTGTCTTCACGTTTCAAAATATTACCACCGAAAGACGCCGATTTCTGGTGAGCGAAGTAGCCACCGATTTCTCCCACCGAATCTCTGAAAAATTAAGCACCTAAAACCCGGTACCCTGGTTATTGGTATTGTGGCGGCCCGTGGAAGACGACAACGACGCGCCTCTGCTGCCGCGCGCTACTGCGCCTGGCAGCCAGTTCTACCGGCACCGTCCTAGGGTGAGGCCACGTCCATCTGCCCTCTGGGACATTCCATCATCGCCGGTCAGGACTCATGTAGAGGAACACCACCTCCTCTACAGTATTAACCATACGGGTCTTTTTTTTTTTTTTTTTTCATCGGTGACGGGCAGTGGCGTAGCCACGAGGGGGCTAGGGGGGGGAGGGGGCTCGAGCCTCCTTACCTGCCACGACCCGACCCACGCAAATCGTGCAAATCCGGGGAGAAAATAATGTATGGGGGGGATCAATGTGACGATCGCGAAAGTTCTTGCAGTTCATGACGGCTATCTAAGCAGCACTCGTGAATGATTTTCAAAGTATGAGCTTTTCAAGGTACTTACAATCTCGTGACTCCACCTCATTGGACATGACAGGCTATATATGTAATCGTATTGTGAACGTCCAAATAAATTATTTTCGTTCTTTTGTTTTTTTAACCGCATTTTGCGGTGTGGACAAGTATGTGTGTTGTCGCACCCAGGATCAGGGATCGGAACCGGAACTGAACCCGAACCGAAAACCGGAATAAACCGTTATTTTCTGACGAACCCGAACCGAACCGAACCCGAACAATTTTTTTGCTTGTCCTGAGCCGAACCGGAACTGAACCGAAAAAATTGATACGGTTACCGGTTCGGGAATCGGTTCAGAGGTGAATTAATTTTACTACTGACCGACCTTTTTTTTTTGCTCACCTGAAACGGTTATCTCACACCTTTCTCTTACAATCGTGTACGGTGAGCGTAAGCTTGCTTGCATATAGCAAAATTACTGCCCGTGGACCGGTTAAACCGAGGCCGAAAAAAGTAACTGTTCCAATCCCTGTAAATGCCCCGACAGCTGACAGATTTTTTTGTGTCTGTATGTGCGGGGTGGGGGGGGGGGGTTCTCCCTAAGCCGAACCCGAACCGAACCGAACCGATATACCTGAACCGGTTCAAGCTGATAATTTCGGTTCAGCGAAGCTAAACCCGAACCGAACCAATATGCCTGAACCCGAACCCGAACCGGACCGAAAAAAATATCGGTTCCGATCCCTGCCCAGGATTAGTGGGGGGGGCGAGTTTTCGTATCGAGCCCCCCTCCCCCTACCTTGTAGGTCTGGCTACGTCACTTGCAACGGGAACCGCTACATTATCGTCGCGGTGGAGTATATTTTACGAAGTGGATAGAAGTAAGCTCATTATCCGTCTCTTCGGCCTCTGATGTCATCGGTTCATTTTTACCAACATCATTCTGCGACACGGAACGCCACGCGTAGTACTCATGCGTCCTTTTCAAGTCTTGTGAGCTGGCTTCTGAGCTGTGAGCTGGTGACTGGGAACCTTGCTGAAGAGGGCGTTGTTGGTTAGGTTAGAGGATATAAACCAGGTTTGATAATAATAAATCCTTGTTCGTCAGTCTGTGCCTGTGTGTTGTGTCGTCTTTTGACTTGTTCCCCGGCACGGGGGTTTTATCGCTTTTAAAGTGAGCTGGCTTCATCCCCGCACGACTGTGGTATGCGTCACACTTTCGCCTCCCCGTGTCACTCACAATGAAACTACCTCAGCTCACCAACCGCACTATATCCTCAAAATTTTATATACCTACGTTGATCGATGGCCACCATTACGACTGGGAAGACTATGAAGGAACGAATAACCGAGAGACACGGGACACGAAGACAAGCACAAGAGTTGTGCTTGTTCTTCATCATCGTGCCTTCATCATCATGCCTTCATGCCATCATGCCTTCATGATCATGCACCAGTTAGTCTGCGCCCTATCTCTTTTATGGGAAGACTATGTTCCTTCTGACTGTTCCTCCTTCGCACTCAACACGGCTCGGCGCGATACGACCAGACTTGTACGTAACTTGAGTACGTACTCAAAATACAGTATTTTAAATACTTTTTCCGGTATTTTGGTACTCTACTCAATACTTTTTGCGACAAGTATTTTTAACGTACTTAAAATACCTTTTTCGGTATTTGCTATTCAGTACTCAAAATACTGTTCCCCGAGAAAATGAGCATCGTTGAACAAACAATAAACAAAATTTGGGGCTGGGCTACGCTGCCCGTGCTCGTGCTCCCGCGTCATGGTCAACGTCGGCCTCGTCGTCTTCCGGCCACGTGCAGCGGTGTATCATTTGCAGCGGTCAAATTGTTGTTGCTTGTGACGACACACTCGATGATAGATGGCAGCACTGCGCTTCCCATTCTGAAGGGACGTACTCGACGGATGACCATACCTGACAAAAACTCGTGTGCCGAGTCAACGGCTTAACATAGATAAAGTCTTTTTGTTGGTATTGGTTCTTGATATGTTTTTCTAGTGCGTGATCGAGCCAGATTTTCGATTTTGGGCGGCTCTATTTTGTAAGCGAGCGGAATCTCGAAATATAGTTTTTCCCAAACGTTTCGACGACGATATAAAAATTTCTGAGTCTAAAACGCAAAATCTGCTTCGATCATGCACTAGATCTAAGCATCCTCTTCCATTTAAAAGCAGTTGCACGGAGATCAACCAAATTTTCGCGGCGCTACGAGAGTTGAAAAATGTATGGAGATTCCCATAGAGCGTCAGTGGTGATGCACCGCCTTCCGCACACTGTGTCAAGATTTTCAGCTCACTGGAACTTAACCTTCTTTTTCGGGAATCTGTCATTTATCCTCCTGTACAATAGGCTGGTCCCACGCTTAGCCTTGTTGTCAGTAGCCAACTTCGTCAGAAAACGGTTTCTATTCATATTGCCAGGGGGACTAGGTGCAAGAGAATCCCCGCATTTATTTCCTTGGTCACCAAAGCAATAAACACGCGTCGGAGGTTGAAAGTCGCGAGCTGACATGCACGAGGGTATACGAAGTTTTGGGTCAGAAAATATCAACAAAGTTTACTTGGGTTCACCAAAGTTCACCAAGCATTACTTGACACAAGACCTTGAAGATGAAAGATATGCTTATGCATGGCAGATGAAGTTTATTCCTTTCGCTTGTACGGCCACGTTCAGAATATGCGTTTCACTTACTGCTAATACTAAAGTACTTTAAAGAGGATCTTAAATACTTCTGAGAGTATTTCGTACTCTACTCAAATTACTTCCAGTTTTGAGTATTTTGTACTCTATTTTAAATACTTTTTACGTAGAGTATTTAGTATCTTATTTTAGATACTTTTGTGCAGTATTTTGTACAAGTCTGGATACGACCAACCTGGTTTCCTTTTTCCTTGGTATTCCACACGCAGCGACGGATGTCCTTGCCCAGGAAGCGTCCTTCGATATCACCTGGTTCCTTCGTCGCGAGGAACTATACTTCGGTATTTGCATGCTTTTAGAGCAATCGCGTAAAATAGCCGCGCTAACAGAACATGTTGATCGGCTTCCCCGTTCGCCGCCTTCTCGTATGCCCCAGACTCGTCTGGCATGCTCCGCTCCATGCGGACTACACCAACACTATCTAGATAACAGAAGGCCTTCATGCTTCATGCTTTCCTCTCCCTGCGTGTGGCGTAACGCTTGTTGTCCGAGTCCGATGCATGCTGGTATAAGCGTGTGCAACACGCCGGTCATCCCTCCATGCTTCTAGTGTCTGTTTCGTGCGATTTTGGCCTGTACGTCGCGTAATGCACTGCCAGGTTTCCCGCGTGACAGGTACGTATGCCTTTAGAAACCTCTATGTACAGCCAGGTAGTGTCCTTAATTAGCTGAAACGATGTTGTTGATTCAGTTCCACATGGGCCGGTGCTGCGTTCCTCGATCGCTGTCGAGGCAACTACGGCGGGGGTCCAAAGGTGCATGTGTTCTCGTTCAAAATATGAGGCTCTCAACGAATAATAGCTGAAGGCGATTCCACGCCCAGATTTTGAACTGCGAGCATCCGCTCAGAGGTATGTAAGCAAACTTGAAGCCACTGCCGCTAGAATGCACTGTGTGTTCGTGCTTGCATGTTGATTGTAGTACAACCGTCCTAATTCTACCCGCTGATCTGCGAACTGCATTTTCAGCAATCGGACTCCTCATCAAACTCACGTATTGCGATGGGGACACTGGGAAGACGACTGAAGTCGAAAGCGATCGACTACAGCTGGTGCAAAATGCTGTGCCTTCGGGTTTTCTTTTTTCTTTTTATATTATTATTATTTTTTTAAATGTTTGGTCTGCATGTCATCTACGCGTGCTCGTTGCGAATCATTGAACTCCAAACGTGCCAGGATGGAGAACATGGCCCTTCAGAAAGCCCTAGAAAATTCGCTAGGAACCAGAAGGGAAGAAGTGACGAATAATTCAGTGTCTTCCTATGACGACTTAAACAGCGAGTTAGGACGCATCTGCAACACCAAATTTTGGACAGTGAGTGTGACCGACAAGTGTGTGATGTTTCTCCCCATTTAGGTGTTCCAAAGGAGCAAAGTTTCAAAGTTTCAAAGTTCAACGTTCGGATAAATATATAAACTTTGAAGTGCTTCATTCACCAGTTTCCCTTGTTCCTGAGTTGATGCTATATTCCATTCAACAAGATTGCGACGCTTGCTTTGACACGCTCTGGCTAGAGTCACTAAATAAATAAATAAAATTATTTAGTGACTCTAGCTCTGGCGACCGTCCAACTATCAGAGGGAAGCAGCCGAGGAACAACTAGCGTGACATCACGGCGTGCATGAAGAAGCCTTCCCGCTGGTGGAGATACACCTGTGCGCCTTCAGCTTTTGAGTTGTATCGGAGTGTAGGACCAGGTTTCCACTCACACATACGAGACATGCGAGATCAGGTCCATACCGCAATTATCCGGTCTCAACAAGTCCTTAAAGGGGCCGTAAACAGGCCACCAAACATTTCTGAAATAATGATACCCCATGAAACAACGCAGATCATAATACCCGAATATACATTTCGTTCGGCTGGTGCCAGCTCATTGACCCATATAACTGCTTTCAAAGATGAGTAACCAGCGAGCCTCTCTCCACCACGCATACGTCACATGGCTACGTAGCGTTTTGCCGTCCAATCGGGGGCCGAGCTGCGCACATGACGTTTCAAATTACCAGCCAATTAACATACTTCGTTATCAGCTGTGAGTCAGAGCGCTCAGTTTGTTTGTGTGAAGCGACGTTTTGCGCTCCGTGGTTCCGAAATTCAACGTCATGACATCTTCAACGTCTCCGGCTGGCGCAAACGTCAACAGTTGAGCTGCTATCACATGACGCGATTCGAACCCGGGTTCTCTCCCGGGTCTTCCTCCCAGTCACGACGTGACATGGCCAGCACGCTATCCACTGTACCACGCGAGCTGGTGACGCGTTGCCGCGTGGCTCAAACCAAAGTACGGCAGCCCAGTTGTCGGAACCATTCGAAGATGACGAAGATGTTCCATCGCGCACCAGCGCACCTACCTAATAGCGAATTCGGGTGGTCATTTCGTAGCAAAACGGCCGAGCGCTCGGAAATTGCTAGGTCGGCGACCGAGCTGGATTACGTGACCGTTGCCACCCGAACATAATTGCTAGGAATCTAGCGGTTTTAGGTACTTGGATCACGCTAGGGGCGTCGCGGTCGCAAGTCTTCGAGTTCTGTCGTCTGCTAAACCACGTGATTTCAACATGCGGGCCAATGAGGGCACTCGCCACCGTTGCAGTGCGGATGTGACGACACCGGATACTTAGCATTATGAAGTAACTTCAAACCGCTAGCACAGAAGCCATTCTATAAATAACTGTGACATAGTTGCATGCATATGATAAAAAAACCGTTACAACATTGATCTTAGCTCTTGGTACATTTTGTTTGACACACAGAACAGCAGTGACAAATATAATATAACAAAGGCCGAGTGGAATCCGCATACTGGAACTTATGCACTTTCTGTAGTTTTCTTCTCTGCTAAGCACGCTGGTGCAGAGAACTAGAGAAGTTGAAAAAAGTTTTCCACCAAATCATTTTCACTCATTTGGAAGCGATTTTAAAAGCTAAAATGTCCAGAAATTGATCCTCCCGGGCACGTTTTCGAGCACGATGACCACAGCGAAAGCACCGGCTCAAGCGGCGCGTCCCCACTAAAGGCAGTTCACGGAGCAGCCGCGGGGTGGCGACGCTGCTCGATCTCGCGGCGAATAGACATATACACGACTAAACACACTGCTGTACAAAGAAAGGGAAGAGGAAAGGAGATATGGTGCCACATGTCTGTGTACAATGAATAGCTGGGCAGACGGATAAGTGACCTCTAACCGTTTAAGAACAGTAAAAGGTGTTGTTGTGAACAAAAAGGCTCGCCAACCCACTTTCGCGGAAGGGGGGTCAGGAGGTTAGGCCTCATATCCTCCAAATGCCCATTTCCACCGACGTCCCAAATCAACCAAAAGGTCGTTTCATCCGAAATGTTCGGAGCTTCTGGGCTTTCGGTTTATCTGGGCACGCGGGTGGCAGTGACCCATATCCCCCAAATGCTCTTTTCATCCGAGCGCCCAGAACCACTGAAAGCGGGATACTTGAAAGGACACGCTTCCCTCGTTTAACAGGGAAAGGAGGAAGGGTGAGCTGTTCTTGGGTGTGCGGGAATCCAATGTACTTCCTGCAACGGACTCAGAAGTGAAGTTTGCCAAGGAAATGTATTATTGATGTCGATCGCGTTCAAGAAGTGATCCGATTCGAATCGAGAGATATTTTCCATGTGAGTGACAGGGCTCCAGGCACTGTGTAGGTCATCATAGTGGAAAGCAAATATAGTAACAAAGCGCCCACTTCACAGGTCTCGAAGAAGGTTACAAAAAGGACCTCCTCCTTTACTTTTCTTTTATGCGTTCTGTTAATACAGTTCAGACGTTCAGAAAACACGCTATTAACAGGCTGAAACAACCCCTAGAAAAAGCTTGCAAACAGTATGAATGCATGAAACCAACAGATCGTCTGAACTGTCGATCTCCTCTGAAGGCGCTTGAGGTTTGTTTGTTTTCCGCCGTCCCGCTAAATGTTCCAGCCACAGAACATACCACTCCCACCATGGTCTTTTTCCGTGAATCATGACGCGGACTTCCATGACCTTCCGAAGACAGTGCTTCTCCCGTCAGCAACGTGCATACCAATAAAATTCATTTTCGGGATACCTCTCCGTTCAGATCACTTCTTGAACGCGATCTCATTTGTGCACACCGAGTGTCGTGTCATTTCTATCCAACTACGATCAAGCTTCTTTAATATAGATCTCGTGCATCAGCTCTTATATTTATATTAGTCATATGTGTTACATCTCTAAGGAGAATTATTAATTAACAGAGGAACAAAGGAAGCTGTGCAAATCAACGGACCGCATACCTCATGCTACAGAACATTTCGAGCACCGGATAAGCAGCAGTCAGGAACCCACGTGACCCCCTCTGGCGAGTTGAAGGAAGTACAGCTCGAAGCAGAGTTAACTGGAACGCTACTTCGACCGCTGAATCGGGAACAGAATCACCCTAGCGGCACTTAGGAGAAATAAAGGGAAATAATGTTTCCCCTGTCCTACTTATGGCGAATTGTGGTGGTCATTTAATTACAACACTGCCTGGCGCTCGTAAATTGCTAGGTCGGCTCTGGAGCTGGATCATGTGACAGTTACCACCCTGTTGAACTTTGGGACATTTAGAAGTTGGTACAACGGACTGAAGGACGAGGACGAAGAAGAAGCAGGTTGCACGGGTTTGGTTTTTTGTGTTGTTGGACATTCGGGTTCCAGATTTCGAAGGAACAGGTCGTGTGGTAGTTCGCTTCGCAGAAATAAATGCGATTGGATTTGGGCTTGGAGTTCTTCCATTAAGGTCCGGGACAGGAACTTCTAAAGAAGATTGGTGCCGAAACCCGGGAGACAAGGAAGAGACGAAGGATCTCCGTCCACTCTAGATAAGGCATTCTGCGAACTACTAGGCCTACAACAGGAGATGGAACACATGGAAGACCTGCTACGTCGTCGCCGAGGGCTAAGAAGCGCATTGTCTCGCACAGTCAATGAAGCCACAGAGAAGCTCACTGGTGTCGATCTAGCGGAAGAGGACATAGAAGTGCTCGTTGCTCGAGTAAAGAAGCAGATGGACAATTTGGAGCGAGTGGATGCGGAGTTGGAACCTTTGTGGTCAGAAGAGGAAGTTGAGCAAGAACAAAAAGAAAGCTTCGAATATATTGACCGAGCGACAGCTTTGCTGGCACGGCTACAGTTCAGGCTAGAACGAATTAGCCCGACAAGGAGTTCGACAAGAAGCTCACAAGGACCTATTCCAGAAGCGAGACAGGCTGATGACGTTGGAAATGCGAACGTTCGAGTCAGGTTGCCCAAGCTGGAGATTATAAAGTTCAACGGCCAGCGCAAGAATTGGATGATGTTCTGGGAACAGTTCCAACAAGTTGTCCACGACAACCAGAAGCTCAGTACGTGCGACAAGTTCAATTATTTACGAGCAGCACTGACCGGTGAAGCGGCGTCAGCCATTGCTGGGCTACCGCCAACGGAACGATGCTATAATGATGCTGTGGACATCCTCAAGGGACGTTTCGGCGATGAGTCGCTTCAGATAGAGGACCACATGGGCAGGCTCATGAGTCTCCAGCCCGTGAAGACAGCCCAGGATACGAAAGGACTACGGAAGCTTCATGACGATATCTCATCGCACATGAGAGCGCTGAAAGCACTGGGCGTAGCCGAGGAGTCTTTTGCGTCGATGCTGTATTCACTCATGATACGGCTTGTACCACAAGGAATAGTCATCAACTTCAATCGAAAGACGTTGGAAGCTCAAGAGGAGACATCTACAAACAGTAACAATCAGGCAGTTAGTGCCGAAGACACTTCAGTAGGTCCCGACAAGCAACACGTGACGAAGGTGACTGAATTCATGAAGTTCCTCCGAGTGGAGGTAGAGAGCAGGGAGAGATTGAATGCCCATGAAGAAAAGCCTTCGTCAGGGTATAAGCAGAAGGACAACGAAGCTAAGACCCAGCACACAAGGAAATTCAGAAGACCGTCATCGGCCTCAGCGCTACTTCATACGTCAGATGATAGGCCAGAATGCTTCTTCTGTAAAGCGCGGGAGCATGTGACTGCAGAATGTAACGCGACGATTCCAAATGAAGAGAAGCTGCGTCAACTGCAAGAAGCAGGACGATGCTTCAGATGCACTTTGCCAAATCATGTGTCAAGAAGGTGTTGGCGGAAGGTCAAATGCGGGAAATGTCAGAAGAGACACGTTTCGTCAGTGTGCAAGTTTGGAAGTCAGGATTCTCCCAGCAAGGGCAAGTTGACCGGCGGGACGGCGCAGCTAAGCTTGGAGTTGGTGGAAGAGTCAAGGCGGCCAACAACCGTGCTGCAGACAGTCGTCGCCTGGTGCAAAGGAGAAGTTGGAGCGGACAAGTGCAAAGTTATGTTTGACACAGGAAGCCAGAGGTCGTTTGTGACACTACAAACTGCTCAGAGGTTGAAATGCAAGACAGTTGGTCACGAAGCATTGAGAGTTGGCGTGTTCGGAGGACGACAAGAAGAGAGGACGTTTCGGCGAGTATCCCTCAAGCTTCAGAGTATGTACGGCGGTAGGGAGTACTACATGGAGGTACTTGTCACGGACGTCATCAGCACCCAGAACACCGTAGCACCATGTTCCAGCATAATCAACGAAATGAAAGGAAGGAACCTTTCAGTACAGCACTTGGTCTGCCCTGAAAGTCGAGAGCATATTCAGGTCCTCGTAGGCACGGATCAATACTGGGAGCTCGTAACAGGAAGAGTTTTGAGACTGGGAAGCAGTTTACGGGCAGTGGAAACAAGACTCGGATGGACAGTTCATGGAGTGTGCCCAGAAAGTGGAATAATCAAGCACTGTAATCAAGCTCTGGTGTTACGTATAGCACTGGATGAATTAGAAACAGATACGACGTTGAAGAAGTTTTGGCAGCTGGAATCCATTGGAGTGACACATGACGCCGACGATGAAAGGGACAATACAGTGCTACGTCAGTTCTCAGAAACTGTGAAACTGAAGGAAGGGCGTTACGAAGTAGCGCTCCCGTTCAAGTCTACAGTGGACTTGGGAAGTAACAAAGAAGTAGCTCTGAAGAGGCTTAATCAGTTGACTAGAAGACTCACTCATAATCAGGAGCTCTTGAAGAGGTACGACGAAACTATACGAATGTACAGTGATGAGGGCATGGCCGAGAGAGTATACAGTGACGAGGAAGACGTCGTGTACTACATGCCACATCAGGCGGTTCTCAGACTCGAGCACCACAACAAAACTTCGGGTGGTATTCGACTGTTCGTCCAGCTGCGTCACTGCCAAATCGCTCAATCAGTGTTTAGAAGCAGGACCGAATCTAAATCCGGATGTTGTGGAATTGTTAATGAATTTGCGGATAAAGAAAATCGCCCTGGTGGCCGACGTACAAAAAGCCTTTTTACAAATAGAAGTACGAAAGGAGGACAGAGATGCCCTACGTTACCTGTGGTATGAAACAACGCCAAAAGGAGGAGTGCCACTACCAAAGATAGAAAGCTGGCGGATGACGAGAGTCCCATTTGGTACGACGGCAAGTCCGTTTTTGCTTGCTGCTACGTTACGGAATCATTTCAAGGCGATGGAAGAAGAGTACCCAGAGACGGCGAGCCGCCTAGGGAAACACATGTACGTCGACGACCTGGTCATCGGAGCCACTGATGTGCAAGAGGCAAAGAAGATCGCTAAAGAGGCAACAGAGATTCTGGAGCGGGCGCACATGAAGTTACACAAGTGGGCGTCAAGCGACAATGACGTGCGTCAATTCTTGCAAGCGGAGTCTGGTGAAAGGACATTAGGAGACACGAAGGACATGCAAAAGGTCTTAGGATTAGCGTGGCTACCGGACGAAGACGTTTTAACGATTTCAATGAACGAAGTATGGGACATGCATCAGGAACGAGGAGACACCAAGCGACGGGTCCTGCAGATCACCGCACGAGTTTACGATCCTTTGGGAATGCTGGCACCTTTCACCGTATGCGCAAGAATATTCTTCCAGTTGTTGTGGAAACGAAAGGTTGGTTGGGATGACATACTGCCCATAGAACTTCAACCAACATGGAATCAGTGGTGTGCAGAGTTGTTGCACCTGAAAGACCTGAAAGTATCAAGGTACAGCGGCCAGGACAAGGATGCAGATGTCGTGTTCACGGATATACATATATTCTGTGATGCAAGCCCCGCAGCTTATGGAGCGGTATCATATACAGTTATGGAAGATTCCAGTGGTACAAAGAGCCCAACAATGCTAATGGCGAAGTCTAGGCTCGCGCCGATAAAAGAACTGACGGTTCCACGGCTCGAGTTGATGGCATGCCTGGTAGGAGCAAGACTAGCTTCCTACATCACAGAAAAGATGCAAGTCACTCCAGTTCGACGACACCTGTGGACAGATTCCAAAATTGCGCTTTGCTGGATACGTGGAGATCCACAACGATGGAAACAATTCGTCCACAATCGAGTAAAAGAAATTCACGAGCGCACGAGGACAACAGAATGGGGATACTGTAACAGTAAAGAAAACCCAGCAGATTTGTTAACAAGAGGAATCTCCGCACGAAAGTTGATCGAAAGCAAGACGTGGTGGTCAGGACCAAGCTGGTTGTCTGAGGATGAAAGCGAATGGCCTGGTGGCAGCTCAGACGGTGACTTTGCAAAAGACGAACTAGAGGAAAAGGAATCAAGACACGTATTGCAGACAGTAACGACGGTGACAGACGACGTCATCGACATGCGAAGGTTCAGTACGCTGAAGAAACTGCACAAAGTCATGGCCTGGGTTTTCAGATTCACCGAAAAAGCGCGGAAAAGAAGTCGCCAAAGCGGACCGTTGACAGCGCAGGAATTAAGAAGAGCTGAGGAACAGTGCGTGAAAACTGTGCAGGCATGCAAACGCGTTCCCAGAGGAAATAGCAGCTGTGCGAAGCAAGAAACCGCTCCCGATGAGGTCAAAGTTACAAGGCAGCATGCTGTTCGTGGACGGAAAAGGCCTTCTCAGGTCAACAGGCCGATTGCAGCAGAGCGACTTGCCCTACGACCAGAAGCATCCCATGGCATTGCCAAAGGGAGATCATTATTCGGAGTTGTTGATCAGACAATGCCACTGGGACTTGCTCCACTCCGGAGTAAGGGATACACTTGTGCAATTGCGGGAGAGATACTGGATTTTGCAAGCACGTCAGGCGATCAAGAAAATTTTGAGGAAATGCGTCGTATGTCAGCGATATAACGCAAGAGCTTCAGGACAAGAACCGGCTCCGCTGCCAGCAGCAAGGGTGACCCAGGCAGAACCGTTTACAGTGATTGGACTTGATTTCGCCGGACCGCTGTGGATAAGAACTCGACAATCTGCGAAGAAGGGGCACTTCGTGATATTCGTGTGTGCAGTCACTAGAGCCTTGCACCTTGAGATAGTACAAGACATGTCAGCATCCACATTTCTATTAGCGTTCCGGAGGTTCGTGGCGCGACGGGGAATGCCCAACATAGTCTACAGTGACAATGCAAAGACTTTTCGAAGGAGCAACAAGGAGCTCCGAGAGTTATGGGACGTAGTCAACAGCAAAACAGTCAAGGGAAAGGTTGCTGACTGGACAGTAGAATGGCGATACAATGCTCCTCATGCTCCTTGGTGGGGCGGCTTTACGAGCGTTTAATAAGGTCAGTAAAGGTTGCTCTGAAAAAGACGATCGGAGCAAGGTGTCTCAAAGAAGCTGAGCTCAGCACAACAATCACCGAGGTCGAAGCCGTGTTGAATTCGCGACCAATAACCTATGTGTACGAAGATGAAAAGGAGCGGCCATTATCTCCATCAGCATTTCTGACTGGAAAACGACTGACGACCCTGCCAGGTATACCCTCTGGCAATGTGTATGGAAGCAATGCCACCACGATACAAAGGTTGTGGCAGAAACGGGTGGAATCTCTGGAACTGTTCTGGAAGAGATGGTACTCGGAGTACCTGACAGAACTGCGCAACCTCTGTAGCAAGCGCAAAGGAGGCATACTTCAAGTGGATGACTTGGTCATCATCCGCGAAGACGGAAAACACCCGAACATGAGTGCCAGGGATCTGGCGGTTTTAGGATCAGGATCAGGCTCGCCTCATCCCTTTTGAATCAGGGCAGCGTTCTTACACTTGGATCACGCTAGGGCCATCACGGTCGCCTGTCTTCGGGTTCCGTCGTCTGCTAAATCACGTGAACTTCGACGTGCGGTCCAATGAGAGCACTCAGCACCGTTGCAGTGCGGATTTGACGACATCGGATATAGTTGGGCAACCCGCTGCTCGATCGTTTCGAGACCGGACGAAAAAAGTAATAGCTGGGAAATTCCGGGCGCACGGAAAGTGCCACGCGAACATGCAAGATTGCTTGACTACTCGGGATCTGGCAAAAAAAAGAAAGAAAAGTCGCCACCAAATGATCACCACTCGCCATGATGCTGCGAGGGTGTCCGCCTTGGCATGAGTTGTTGACTCGGCATTACTCTCAACGGTGGTTATCATGGCGATGTTTGTTTGGGCTTGCGACGGTTATGTAAAGGTGTATGCTGGCCGATATCACGCGGATACGATGCTGTTATCTCATTGATAAGCGCAAAGGTGGACAGCAACTCCAATAAATTTTCCACTAGACCCCGTGCATCCTCATTTGTTTTATCACAAATCTGAAAATGCCCCACTGAGCGAACGCGACCACTTTCGCGTGTATCAATGAGATAAAGGCATCTATCCGTGCGATATCAGCCGGCATACACCTTCACATAATCGCCGCAAACACAAACAAACATCGCGACGATAACCACAGCTAAGGGCAATGCCGAGTCAATAGCTCATGGCAAGGCTAACACCTCCACAGTGGGACAGTCGGAACACTATTTGCCTTTATTTCTCGTAAGAGCCGCTAGGGTTGCTCTCTCCCCGAGTTTAGCTCCGCCAGTCGAAGAGGCGTTCCAGTTAACTCTGCCTCGAGATGTACATCGGATTCCCGCATACTTGGGAACCGCTCACCCTTCCTCCTCTCCCTGTTAAACAGTGGACGCGTGTCCTTTGAAGTATCCCGCTTTCGGTGGTTCTGGGCGCTTGGATGAAAGGATCATTTGGGGGATATGGGTCACTGCCACCCGCATGCCCAGATCAACCGAAAGCCCAGAACCTCCGAATATTTTTTTGGAGGAAATGAGCTTTTGGTTGAATTGGGACGTCGGTGGAAATGGGTGTTTGGAGGATATGATCTGCTACCGGGTCGGGAGTATGGGAAACGAGTGGCCCAGAATGGACAAAAGGGAAGGTTACGGATTATCTAACGGAGTACCAGACGATGACTGAAAGTGGGGATTCAAGAATTGTGCACAAATAAATATAGATATGTAACTATTAAATTTACATAAGCGGATATAAGGAGCCAGTACTAATATTCAGACCATTTGGTGTGAGACACTTGAATTGCGAAATTAAGTAGGACTCTCTATTCTTACGTTTAATGTCGGTGCGGAACCCAGGTTCTAGCAATATAATTTTCAAATCAGTTTCAAAATCGTGATTAGGTTGATTGAAGTGAATGGCGACAGGAGTTTGGCGGGCATTTAGGATATCAAATTTGTGGTCATAAAATCTTTTTCTCATTGTGTTAGAGGTTTCACCGATGTATTGTGAATCCGCCTTTTCAAAAAGAGCTGGCGCCACCGCGCGGCTAACCCGCGTTTTCAATCCCGAAAGAAAAAAAAAGGGGGGGGGGGGACAGTGCACAAGGTAATCAAAGGTGCGTATGTTTCGTGTCAGTAGGCGAGAAAATATTATTTTGTCTATTTTCACGTGTTGTCGTCTGATATATCATAATATGTGTATGTATCGCCAGAAAATAAAAGTTAAAGTCCGTACTGCCTTTGTGCTGCTGAGTAAGATACCGTAGCAGTTGAAAAAGTTCTGTTGAAAAAGCTGTTTCACGCGTAAAGTTTGTGTACCAAACTGCGAAACAGAAATGTGCAACAAAGAGTTGCGACGAAAGTTGAGAATAAGTGTCGTGGGTCTAGAACGCACAGTCCGCGCCCAAAGGCAAAAGAACTGGGATCATATGGATAATCCAGTCTGCAGGCTCCGGGTTTTCTGGTGTGGAGCACGTTCCCAGATTTAACAATAAAACAGCGCGTGACCCTGATGGTGGTGGTGGTGGTGGTGGTGGTGAAAGAGCTTGCCGTTGTCGGCCTCACGTATGTGGGCAACGTCACGACTGACGCCCTGGGGAAATGTGCATGACCCTGATCTTTGTACCAGTGCTGTCCGTTGCAGCGCCCTATTGGCACTATATCGAATGCTGCTTCACTTGCCTTCGTGCTTCGCTACACCGGCAAAACAGAGCCGCGAGCTGCCCCGTGCCTACCAGATCGTTTCGGCATTCTGCCGCGCGGTGCGCAGCGGTCTTGCGCATGCGCTGTACACATTTTTTGAAAAGGCGGATTGCACTTGCAGCAAATCATCTAGCCTATCCAGGGAGCCCTTATTCACCCCGAAACGCAAAGAGGACTTACGTAATGTAGTTTTATCCACCATATATCACAAATCACTTGTCAATACCAATTCCATTCTTAGACGCCACCTCAATATATTACATGCTGACGAGCAATTAAAGGAAATGTTTCCCACTCCCCCATTAGTAGCATTCCGTAGATCGAAAAATTTGCGCGACATCCTCACGTCATCATGCATGATGAAGCGCTCGCCGGGTTGTTATCCCTGTGGTAGTACACGGTGCCAGACCTGTAAATTTATCGCGCCGTCCACCATTGCCCGTAGCACTTTGGGTGACTTCTGTTTGAAAATTCGTCATTCACTCCACTATAATTCACCCAATATTTGTTACTTGATATTCTGCTGCAAGTGCAATTCACAATACATCGGTGAAACCTCTAACACAATGAGAAAAAGATTTTATGGCCACAAATTTGATATCCTAAATGCCCGCCAAACTCCTGTCGCCATTCACTTCAATCAACCTAATCACGATTTTGAAACTGATTTGAAAATTATATTGCTAGAATCTGGGTTCCGCACCGACATTAAACGTAAGAATAGAGAGTCCTACTTAATTTCGCAATTCAAGTGTCTCACACCAAATGGTCTGAATATTAGTCCTGGCTCGTTATATCCGCTTATGTAAATTTTATAGTTATATATCTATATTTATTTGTGCACAATTCTTGAATCCCCACTTTCAGTCATCGTCTGGTACTCCGTTAGATAATCCGTAACCTTCCCTTATGTCCATTCTGGGCCACTCGTTTCCCATACTCCTGACCCCCCTTCCGCGAAACTGGGTTGGCGAGCCTTTTTGTTCACAACAACACCTTTTACTGTTCTTAAACGGTTAGAGGTCACTTATCCGTCTGCCCAGCTATTCATTGTACACAGACATGTGGCACCATATCTCCTTTCCTCTTCCCTTTCTTTGTACAGCAGTGTGTTTAGTCGTGTATATGTCTATACTATATATACTTATGTGTGTCACCACTTCACTTTGTACCTGAGGAAGCGTGGACCTCCACGCGAAAGCTTGTACAAATTAAACTTAAACAAAAATCTTCAGCGTCGGCTTCTGTATTTTGTTTATGTGATCTACAGGACTTGACTCCCCTCTTCGTATACGCTTCTGTTACTTACCATGTCTCGTCCTGCGACACTGGAGATTTCATCACGCATTGCCATAATCGGCAACTCTCTTATCAAATTGGTGCCACAGTTTTTGAGTTCAACCAACATCTACATCAAGTCGGTGAGTGGCGGAAGAATTTTGGATTTCCTGAAAGTGGTGGATGATCTCCCTGGTGACTTTTCGGCGATTATAATGCAAATTTGCTCTATCCACGTGGCCACAGAACCTATCGCTATACGACCATTGAGAGAATTGATTGCCTATTGTCGCACATCCGATCTTCACGACCCCAAACGCTGGTTGTATTCTCCAGTGTTCCACCTAGATTGCCATCCTTCTACACAACCCGTGACCAGAGCCAGTTCCTACGGAATGTGAACTGCAACATCAGTCTCCTCAACCACCATTTCTGGTACTTATCCTTGCTAAACTCCGGAGTGGGAAGCATCCAGCACTTGCGGATGAACCAGTCACCTTGGAATTTCCTGGCTCTGGACGGCCACCACTTGAGCCTTCGGGGTGCGAGGTGTTTGGCTTCCCACTACCGTAACTGCATCCTCACGCACATCTTGCAAGACCTCCCACCCCCAGCTGTGACGTCTTCCTCCTTTGAGCTGCGCTTGGAAGATTTCCCCCCTTCCCCGTCGATCAGAGACCATCCACTTCTACAACCGACGCCACGACTGCGCGCTATGCCGACGTTCTTGCTCCACTTGACCCGTGCAACGACCAACCAGCCCATTCTGCTTCCCATCCAGCGTTGGTTCCTACAACCCTTGTGCCCAAGATCTCTTCTCCACAAGCTCCAGCTTCACCCATCAACAGTCCCTTGGCCTCTTCTCCAGCCGCTGACAACGTAATCAGCTTCTCTCCTGCGGAGTGTGTTAACCATAGTGCCGGAGTCCACCTGCGATCCCCACTTCACCCCGATGCTGCTCCAGGGGTGTCTGACTGTGTGAACGTGGGTTCTTCACCAAGGACTTTTTCTACCTCACGTGGTGCGTCTGCTCAAGTACGCTCTTCTCCTCCAGCCGGGGCACAGAGGAGAGTTGGCCGTCGCTTCCCTATGACAACACGTAAGCAGTCTAGACAACGCAGGTCCGGCCGGACACAATGACTTGTACAGAACAATGAACGTCATTCAGTGCCCTTCTTGAAAGCGCGTAAACTTTTGGCTAGGAAAGCTAGATTCCTGTCTAATTTTAGTTTTCATACAGATTGTATATCTCAACGTATAACTCCCAAAGGTTTATCATTGTCCATCACGCCGTCTTTTAAGTTCCATTCCCCCTTGAGCTCTACGAAGTGGGCTACCGCTCTCAATAATGCGTCGCTCCAACTAGTTAAAATTCTCAGACAGGAAAGTTCTTACGTCTTGAAAGATATTGATAACCAGCTCAAAGAGCTTGCGAACCAACTCTCTCATCATGAAGTTCTTAATCTCTCTGAATTCACTGCCAATAAGCTGAAGAAAATTCACGAAATCAAAACCAAAAAATCGAAACGTGATAATCTTATTCTATCTCCCATTTTAGCGCATGGCATTTGTGACGCGATAAATTCTGAACCATCTTCCACGAAGGCTGGCCATAACACCGTCTTTAATCTTTCTGATGTGACCCTCGACCAGGCTGAACTTGGTGTTCTCTCAAAAGGTCTCAGTTTTGTACCTACGGAGCGTAATATTGATGAATTTGAAATTCTGCACGATCTGCACAACTTAGGTAGGAGAATGCACCCAAAGACCTTCTTTCACGATAAACCTAGCTCAGATGCTGCGCCCTTCCGAAACCCCTCTAGCTGGACGCCGGACTCCTCTAGAACTAGCCCCCTCATTGATAATTACATCAAGGCCGTTCACAAGGATATCAAGACAAATTATTCGAAATCTATTGTACACACTGATAACTTGTCTAATTGTGAGAAAGTAGCGCTACGAAATCTTAAAGCCCGTAATGACATTATTGTCAGACCAGCGGACAAGGGTGGCGGTATAGTGGTTCTCAATACATCCGACTACATCGCGGAAGCGGACAGGCAGTTGAGTGACCGCTCGTTCTACAGAGCTATCGATCAGGATCCAACCCCTTCCTTTTGTCTTCTTATTAATAAGAAAATTGATGAACTCGTCACTAGTAAACTTATCCCGTCCGATATTTCCAAATTCTTGCGTCCTAAGAACGTCACACCAGGTAATTTTTATCTTTTGATCAAAGTTCATAAACCCAATAACCCTGGGGGACCCATTATTTCAGGAATAAACACACCGACAGAGAAATTATCCTTAGTTGCTGACCACTGCATCAAACACATCCCACCCCTTCTCCCATCCTTTGTCAAAGACACAAACGATTTCCTTTCCAAAATTAACGCTGTCCATGACCATTTCAGTAACCATGCTGACATTTTGTTGGCAACAATGGATGTCGTTTCGCTATACACTAACATTCCCAACGACGAAGGTCTCTCTGCTGTTGAACACTTCCTTAATTCTCACCCTTCCGATATTCTTCCCATGCCCGCTATCATCCCCCTTTTAGAACTAGTTCTTAGCTGTAATAACTTCGTATTCAACGATCAACACTTCGTCCAAATTCATGGCGCTGCCATGGGCTCCCGGGTCTCACCTAATTATGCCAATTTATTCATGGGTCGTTTTGAAAACTCAGCCCTCAATTCTTTCCCCCTTAAGCCACTCATATATCTCAGGTTCATCGACGCCATTTTTGTCCTCTGGTCTGGTGATGAGGCATCTCTGCAGTCATTTTTTGATCACTTCAATTCTCTGCATAGCAAAATTAAATTTACCTGTAACTATTCAAGGTCATCGATCAACTTCCTTGATGTGACAGTGTCATGTAAATCTGGTAGGCTGACCACTGAACTATACAAGAAACCAACGGACAAGCGCCAATATCTCCACTATGAAAGCTATCATCCCAATCACCAGAAAAGGAGTATTCCATATGGTCAGTTCTTGCGCCTGAAACGAATCTGCTCAGATCAGACTGATTTTGTAAAACATGCTCAGCAAATGGTATCTGATTTCGAAAACAGAAATTACCCATTTGAACTCATCATGACTCGTTTGCCAAATCATCTGGCCTATCCAGGGAGTCCTTATTCACCCCGAAACGCAAAGAGGACTTAAGTAATGTAGTTTTATCCACCACATATCATAAATCACTTGTCAATACCAATTCCATTCTCAGACGCCACCTCAATATATTACATGCTGACGAGCAATTAAAGGAAATGTTTCCCACTCCCCCATTAGTAGCATTCCGTAGATCGAAAAATTTGCGCGACATCCTCACGTCATCATGCATGATGAAGCGCTCGCCGGGTTGTTATCCCTGTGGTAGTACACGGTGCCAGACCTGTAAATTTATCGCGCCGTCCACCATTGCCCGTAGCACTTTGGGTGACTTCTGTTTGAAAATTTGTCATTCACTCCACTGTAATTCACCCAATATTTGTTACTTGATATTCTGTTGCAAGTGCAATTCACAATACATCGGTGAAACCTCTAACACAATGAGAAAAAGATTTTATGGCCACAAATTTGATATCCTAAATACCCGCCAAACTCCTGTCGCCATTCACTTCAATCAACCTAATCACGTTTTTGAAACTGATTTGAAAATTATATTGCTAGAATCTGGGTTCCGCACTGACATTAAACGTAAGAATAGAGAGTCCTACTTAATTTCGCAATTCAAGTGTCTCACACCAAATGGTCTGAATATTAGTCCTGGCTCGTTATACCCGCTTATGTAAATTTAATAGTTATATATCTATATTTATTTGTGCACAATTCTTGAATCCCCACTTTCAGTCATCGTCTGGTACTCCGTTAGATAATCCGTAACCTTCCCTTTTGTCCATTCTGGGCCACTCGTTTCCCATACTCCTGACCCCCCCTTCCGCGAAACTGGGTTGGCGAGCCTTTTTGTTCACAACAACACCTTTTACTGTTCTTAAACGGTTTGAGGTCACTTATCCGCCTGCCCAGCTATTCATTGTACACAGACATGTGGCACCATATCTCCTTTCCTCTTCCCTTTCTTTGTACAGCAGTGTGTTTAGTCGTGTATATGTCTATACTATATATACTTATGTGTGTCACCACTTCACTTTGTATGTATGTAGTCGGTGTAGTATGTAGTATGTTTAGTCGGGTTGTGCCTCATATGCAGGTCCACGCTTCCTCAGTGAAGTGGTGACACACATAAGTATATATAGTATAGACATATACACGACTAAACACACTGCTGTACAAAGAAAGGGAAGAGGAAATAACCTCCAAACGCTCAAAACCTCCAAACGCTCATATGCACCGAAAAAAAGTTGGTGGTTTTGAGCGTTTGGTGCAAATGAGCAGGAGGGGAGAACCTGCTCA
>NC_088208.1:4658608-4742607 GCF_037126465.1 Ornithodoros turicata
CGTCTCGGCGAGACGTCAATGTTCCACGGTGACGACGCCACCTGTGGAGGCCGCAGTGCAAGCCAGCAAGTACATATAAAAAGTAAAAAAATAGCCGAAGCTCTGTAGCTGCACGTTGAGCATATGTTTACAATTTGATCGTGCACTCCCAGCCAAGGACAGCTGTTTCGCTCTACTTGGAGCTCGTCAGCCTGGCGTAGGGAAGTGACACGATCTTGGGTCGGCACAACAGTGCGTCTCGGCGAGACGTCAATGTTCCACGGTGACGACGCCACCTGTGGAGGCCGCAGTGCAAGCCAGCAAGTACATATAAAAAGTAAAAAAATAGCCGAAGCTCTGTAGCTGCACGTTGAGCATATGTTTACAATTTGATCGTGCACTCCCAGCCAAGGACAGCTGTTTCGCTCTACTTGGAGCTCGTCAGCCTGGCGTAGGGAAGTGACACGATCTTGGGTCGGCACAACAGTGCGTCTCGGCGAGACGTCAATGTTCCACGGTGACGACGCCACCTGTGGAGGCCGCAGTGCAAGCCAGCAAGTACATATAAAAAGTAAAAAAATAGCCGAAGCTCTGTAGCTGCACGTTGAGCATATGTTTACAATTTGATCGTGCACTCCCAGCCAAGGACAGCTGTTTCGCTCTACTTGGAGCTCGTCAGCCTGGCGTAGGGAAGTGACACGATCTTGGGTCGGCACAACAGTGCGTCTCGGCGAGACGTCAATGTTCCACGGTGACGACGCCACCTGTGGAGGCCGCAGTGCAAGCCAGCAAGTACATATAAAAAGTAAAAAAATAGCCGAAGCTCTGTAGCTGCACGTTGAGCATATGTTTACAATTTGATCGTGCACTCCCAGCCAAGGACAGCTGTTTCGCTCTACTTGGAGCTCGTCAGCCTGGCGTAGGGAAGTGACACGATCTTGGGTCGGCACAACAGTGCGTCTCGGCGAGACGTCAATGTTCCACGGTGACGACGCCACCTGTGGAGGCCGCAGTGCAAGCCAGCAAGTACATATAAAAAGTAAAAAAATAGCCGAAGCTCTGTAGCTGCACGTTGAGCATATGTTTACAATTTGATCGTGCACTCCCAGCCAAGGACAGCTGTTTCGCTCTACTTGGAGCTCGTCAGCCTGGCGTAGGGAAGTGACACGATCTTGGGTCGGCACAACAGTGCGTCTCGGCGAGACGTCAATGTTCCACGGTGACGACGCCACCTGTGGAGGCCGCAGTGCAAGCCAGCAAGTACATATAAAAAGTAAAAAAATAGCCGAAGCTCTGTAGCTGCACGTTGAGCATATGTTTACAATTTGATCGTGCACTCCCAGCCAAGGACAGCTGTTTCGCTGTACTTGGAGCTCGTCAGCCTGGCGTAGGGAAGTGACACGATCTTGGGTCGGCACAACAGTGCGTCTCGGCGAGACGTCAATGTTCCACGGTGACGACGCCACCTGTGGAGGCCGCAGTGCAAGCCAGCAAGTACATATAAAAAGTAAAAAAATAGCCGAAGCTCTGTAGCTGCACGTTGAGCATATGTTTACAATTTGATCGTGCACTCCCAGCCAAGGACAGCTGTTTCGCTGTACTTGGAGCTCGTCAGCCTGGCGTAGGGAAGTGACACGATCTTGGGTCGGCACAACAGTGCGTCTCGGCGAGACGTCAATGTTCCACGGTGACGACGCCACCTGTGGAGGCCGCAGTGCAAGCCAGCAAGTACATATAAAAAGTAAAAAAATAGCCGAAGCTCTGTAGCTGCACGTGAGCACATTGACGTCTCGGCGAGACGCACTGTTGTGCCGACCCAAGATCGTGTCACTTCCCTACGCCAGGCTGACGAGCTCCAAGTAGAGCGAAACAGCTGTCCTTGGCTGGGAGTGCACGATCAAATTGTAAACATATGCTCAACGTGCAGCTACAGAGCTTCGGCTATTTTTTTACTTTTTATATGTACTTGCTGGCTTGCACTGCGGCCTCCACAGGTGGCGTCGTCACCGTGGAACATTGACGTCTCGCCGAGACGCACTGTTGTGCCGACCCAAGATCGTGTCACTTCCCTACGCCAGGCTGACGAGCTCCAAGTAGAGCGAAACAGCTGTCCTTGGCTGGGAGTGCACGATCAAATTGTAAACATATGCTCAACGTGCAGCTACAGAGATTCGGCTATTTTTTTACTTTTTATATGTACTTGCTGGCTTGCACTGCGGCCTCCACAGGTGGCGTCGTCACCGTGGAACATTGACGTCTCGCCGACACGCACTGTTGTGCCGACCCAAGATCGTGTCACTTCCCTACGCCAGGCTGACGAGCTCCAAGTAGAGCGAAACAGCTGTCCTTGGCTGGGAGTGCACGATCAAATTGTAAACATATGCTCAACGTGCAGCTACAGAGCTTCGGCTATTTTTTTACTTTATATATATATATATATATATATTCGGGTTATACTCCGCCCCGCTTGTTATCGCATTTCTTCATAGTTTTAGTGCCTTCTGTGAAAGCGGCTTGGAGGCGAAAAATTTTGCCATGTCATTCTTGCCAGTTCCTCCTAGAGCAAAATTTGTGAACAGTGTGCGGAAAAACTTGGTAAGCAACGCTTCCAGAAGCTGCCAGTTATGTCAAGAAACAGTTCCGCTCATTTAATATTTCAGTAGCACGCTCCACAGCTAGCTGCTTTAAGGGGATGTTTCAGGTTCCTCCTCTTTGCTAGCATCACTTGAATGTAGATTTTCAAGCAATGTATTTGTTTTCCAATGTATTACCTTCCTTGTAAAGCTTTCTATGCCGGAAGCATTTTAAATAAGAATGAATAATAATCTCATGTTGGTGGAAAGCAAAAAGTACAAGAATGAAATAAAGTCGTTTGCAATGCTGCCAATGCATGCTCACGTATGTGTGCTTTATGTGTGCCTCGTAGCCAGGAACGCGTAGCCGAGAAAGGTTGGCCACAAACAGGTGCGCTATCGTTCGATCGTATCGCACATCCTCTGGAGCACTTGCATGTTGAAGCCGTTTCCATGAAGTTAAGTCTTGTGAAAAGAAGTAGTTGCTTTAGGAGATTTAAAATGATTTAGCCAAATAGTCCCGGGGGATGAGCAACCGCGGTATATTTTGATCACCCGCTTCTCCTGTGTGTTTTTTTTTTTTTATGTCCGGCGCACAATAACTGCACCTTGACGTAGTGGAAGATGCTGGTACAAGAGGGCACGACAGCAAGCAGCCTGCTTCTTTGAAACGATCAGCTTTATTATATTTCTTGAAAGAAAGAAATAAAGAAATCAAAGCGCGGAGTTAACACCATTTCGTAATTCCTGGAGTAGTTCGTTACAATAATGTGTACACAGGTACGCATGCAACAGCAGCTGTCAAACCTGTAGGCCACGTATTTGCGCATACAGTTCAAAGCAAGACGCAAATGCAATTTTACATAATGTGATGAAAAATACACATATGACACCAAGAGCGCCGGCAGCGTTGGGTTCTCCACTTTTCAATTAGCTTTTTGCGCTCCTCAGAATCAATATCCCGAGCAGTCGAATTTCTTACAAAATACCTGATTTAATATTAATAGATTTCCCAATCATCCACCCCAGTAGTGGCAGTCGTCAACGCATATTACTACTAATTGCGCGAGCGCTCCATAGCATTTGCATTGAGGAGAACCCTAGGATGCGAGCGCCCCAAGCGGCGCGGTGCAGAGGAGGATAGGGGAGGAGGTTGAACCGGCGCATCGAGGCGAATGAGCAGGCATTCTCAAATATAGGAGGCTATTCACAGGCACTCGCAGAAGGCAAACAATGGCGTGGCTACTGTGGCGCCATCTATTAGCGCCCGAAGCAACTGGCTGCTGTAAACGGTCTACAGCAGGCAGCGAACAAGTGCTCATTCGTGGAAACCAGCTTTCCCCTTCCGATCTGTTTCGGTTTCGGTCTGTCTACCAACGTCATGATGACGTTTCTCGGGTAGAGGTTTATTGTACAAATAACAATACTGGCGTGTCTTTCCACGCTGTCTTCGTCGTTTTTGTTCAGGCGGCCACTGTGTCTTCCCCTTGTCGTCGTTTTTGTGCGGACATGCGAATGCCGAAGACACCGAGGGCGATCGCGGGAAAGTCTCCACTATACAGCTAACGCTGTAAACATTCACGAACTTTTGAACGCCATTGGCACAGTGGCTGGCATGTGGAAAGAGCTCATCTCCTCAAATAAGAAATGCAAGGTTTGCCGCATCCATTTCTACGCCCCACATCGTTCCCAATGTTTTTCTTAATTTTTCATTCAATTTCAATTTCAGTTTATTTTTTTCCTTAACGGAGGGAGGAGGGGCAAAAAGCCAGTCAGGCTTGACAGAGGCTCCTCCACCTTTTACATTGTGCAGCCATTATAGGAATGACACACTGGTATTCTTTTAATACTATGTGTATACAAGTGCTGGCGAACAATATATAAAACAACCTAATTAGGATTTAACAGCAACAATTGCATAGGTGTTGACAAGTTTGATAACCCCCATTATGTACACACACACACACAATCTTAACGCTTTCTACAAAATAAAGACAACAGTAGAAATATTAGCTACATATCTAAGAAGAATTTACAAAGTTCCCTTTTGGTGATCAGTGATGTGTTAATGTTTTGTTCAGTATAGTGGTTAAGTAATGACGATGTGGTGTACCTTAGTGATTGTCTGCCGTAATTTGTCCGGCAAAAAGGGATATGCCATATTCTTAGATAGGGTTCCCTCTGTCGTTGTTGTACAAAACATTGCCACGAACTTTTCACTACATTGAGGAATGAAGAAATATTACTGTTAGGAGTTACCATCTTCTTGCAGCCCTATACCGGGAATGGGCATCAGCAGGATTTTGTCTTGGGGGAGGGGAGGGGGGGTGCAGTGCAAGAAATTAGTGAAGAGAGAGGGCGTTTTGAGTCAGAAAATCCGGAAACAACAACTGAACGATTGCAGTTTAATGTACATGTTTAACACTCCTAACTTTACACAACATACCACGGCACCGGCTTCATTTACTTTAAAAGAAGCTCTGACAAGGCCGCATTTTACGGATCTCCGTCTTTGCACTGGTATATAGGCTGAAACGTTTAACCACCACGTACTGCACGGGGCACTGTGGCTTTGCATCAGCACTGCATGGACTTTGATGGTTACCGTTCATCAGAGGATGGAAGGAGCATTCGTCGAGGTGCCTGCATCAAGCATGCAAGAAAACCAATTTTGCGGAGTTGACGAGCTCTATTGAAAGTCGACAGATCGAATTATGCGCACAGCGGCTGGATCCTTTTATATGCCAGAGTTTCGTGCAAGCGGACCAAGAACAAGAAGTAATACAGCAATATTTACCTGCAACAGTTGCAGACGGACGGACACGCACGCTTGGACACCTTAACAAAGAAACTGCTTATTCTTTACTGAGGTCTGGACGTATAAGTGACAGAGACAGTACGATACCAACGACAATTAACAACATTGACAAACGAGAGGATAGCGGCTCTGCTGCTTTTCAAATGCCTCCTCGATAACTGCACCAATTGGACAATTGAGATGTGTTACGTGTCACTTCTGGCGCGAAAGATCGCCGAATAGAAGGGCTCGAAGCATTTTTATTGTGTATTTCCCTTTGACCAAAGCTGCACTGTACCCCGCTATTTTAAAGGTACTGTAAAGCAGTAGACAAGCAGGATATGCTGGCGACGTGGCTTGAGACTTTGTTGCTTGTAAATCCCATATGCGGAACCATACGACCGACAACGGTCTCTAAATATTTTTAATTTATTATGAAAAATCCGGCATAGTGCAGCGGCGCGACGCCTGGTGTCGAACAACCCCCTGTGCAGCGGGCAACACTGTCGAATATGTATTATGTATGCAGTATACTATTTTGTCTCGTTTTGTTCTTTTGGTGGCTATATTATTTTGTATCATATTTCCGTAGGAGTGCAGAGACCCCTGTTTAGTGTGTTTTTTGTGAAATAAAATCAAAAAGAAATACAGCGCTGTTCGGCTGTCGGGCCCAGTGTTACACGCATGCAACGTGGTTGCCGCCGTACGCGGCTGAGGGTACGGATCCCTTCCGAATACTAATTCAGTGTTGCCCGTAATATTAATTTTAATTTTCTAATTAACTGCACCACCGATTGGGATGAAATTTGGGCCGTTTTTGTACTGATGGCTTGGACTATCGAATAGCCACGCTAAATGAAATTCGGCCTCTGCTGCTTTACAGTACCTTTAAGACCACGTAGAGACACAGGGAAAAACACAAAATACTTCGGGATGGGTTCTATGGAAACTTACACTTAGGAGGAGGATTTAACTCTAGTTTTTCTCTTCCCAAATGCACTACCAAAGACACGAGCTCGTGCATGTGAACCTGGGTTATATCTCATATGGCCCGAGGGTGCATAAGGCCCAAGTGACCAAAACGTCCAAATGTTCATAAGACCCGAAAAAAAATTGGGCCTTTTGCGCATTTGGGTCAAATGAGCTGGACAGGATAAGCTGTCCAGAAGGCCCAAATGGTCATATGGCCCGAAAACCAGAAAAGAAGACTAACAGTGTATTTTTTCGACCGTATTTTTCAGTGTACAAGCGCCGTTATACATTGAAAGAAGTTCTCTGAAGAAGTCCTGCGCGTCATCTAATGTCATCATATGCGCGTCATCATCCTGCGCAGGACTTCTTCAGAGAACATTTTTTTATATATAACGGATGTAAGAGTTGTACATTTTAGAAACCTCGCATTTCCAACTCAGTGGAATAGCCATCCGACAGAGACTCGGGGAGGGCACGTTGGACGGAGGACACTTGACACCTCAGGGGGTCTTCCTGACCAGATGCTCGCTGGCAATAAATCAGTAGAATGGGCCAAGGAAGATGCACTGTCCAAAGTTACATGGTGCACGGATTGACAGCTTGGTCCATTACCCATAAATACCGAGTAGTGGGCGGACAATTAGAAGGTGCCTGGTTCGTTCTAAATTCAAACTAGGCCAACCATGAGTTGGAGACGTTTGAACCGGGCTCCTAGGATTGGTGTTTGCTGGCGGAGGTTGTGTCCCAAAGGTCACTCTTTTAAGCGGAGGACACATGAAAATTCGTGTGTGGGAGCCGCAACGACTTGAGGAAGACGAGGCGAAAGCCCCGTGACTTCAGTCGCTATAGTATTGTCTTGTATATAGTTATGTAAATAAAGCCCAGTTATTGTTCGAGAATACCGCCTGTCGGACGTCTCTTGGGAATATCTCCGACCTGTGAGCTACATCAACGGACCACCTTCCAGCAACAACGGAAGAAACTTTACTACGGAGCCTGTACACAGAAAAATGCGGTACTTTTATCAGTGCGAGTTATATGCGAGAAATATTTTTCTGTAAAATCGCTTTTCATGTGTGACTGCGCAGGAATTCCACACTTTGCCGAGAATCGCTACGGCTTGGTATTTTGCTCAGGACTGAGATTTATTATGTTCATCAAGCAATGCTCATTTGGACAATTGCACTCCGTCACTCAGTGGAATATGCTCCTTCTGCAGCGCGCATCTCACGTGAACACAAACAATGCGCTTCTTCCGCCTTGTGAAATGTAGTCTCCAAAGAGTTCAGTTACAGAATCAATTCGAAGGTGTCCGCCTATTTGATATTGCCATGCATGATTGCCATTTGGTCGAACGGCCCCGAAAAAATGGCCCCGGAAAATTTGGTGACGGAACAAATGGTCTCGGAAAAAATTGCACCGATGGGTTAGAGCGGAAAAAACGGTACCATGCGTAGGCGTGGTTTGCGACGTTCAGACCCCTCCCGAAATTGTACCTTTGGTAGTGCATCTGGAAGAGAGAAACGAGGAGTAAACCCTTCTCTCCTATGCAAATTTCCTCCTGAACCCCTCCAGAAATATTTTTTTCTGGCTACGCTACTGCCGTGCCCGGCTTGGATACCTTCGCAGAAAAAGCGCTAGGTATTGTGCGTCATGGCAGTATTCAAGCGAAAGTTGAAAAGCTTTTAATGCGGCAAACGAATCAGTTGTTCAATAAATATATTAGGCACAGAGCTTACCAATCTGTACCGAGCGAAATATTGAACGCTGTAAGGATTCATTTTTATTTGTATTTTACTTTTTGTCACATTTATATCTTATTTGCTTGAAAATTTGTTTCTTCATTTCAGTACTTTGATTAATATTTTTAGTTCAGTTACCTTTTTCTCCTCCGGCGCATTCAACATTTAATTAATATTGCGCATATGTGCAAAGAAAATACAGTATCTAGGTCACTCCTAGTCTTCCCTCCTGGTTTTCGGGTCATATGACCATTTGGGCCATATGAATATTTTGGCCTTCTGGGCATTTCGGCCTTCTGGGCACCTTACCCTGCCCTTCTCATTTGACCCAAATGCTCAAAAAGCCCACATTTTTTTTCGGGTCTTATGAACATTTGGGCGTTCTGATCACTTGGGCCATATGAGATGATACCGTGGACCTGAACCCCCGCCCCTCCCCATTTCTCGAAGGCCACCAGCGGCATCATTTCTGGTCGTGTTTTCTCTCTCTTCCTCTTTGCACCTGTGTATTCCTTTTTCCTAATTACGTTCGAGCCCTTCCTACTGTGAGAGAACAAAGGACAACACAGTTATTTTCTTCGTTCACCGAATTCTTCTTTCGCGGCCCTCTTCAGCGTTCGCATGATTTGACTTGAGGGGTGGCGAACAGGAAGTCAACCCAGAATATATAAGAAATCCCAGAATACCCAGAATGGGAAGTCAAACCGCAGCTTCGGAACTGGCCGATGGGGCAATGTTGGTCTAAAGCGAAGATCACAAAACAAAGTCTCCAACAAGCACAGCACGATCGCAGCACTTCTACATGTGACGTGCGAAAGAACAGTATGAAGCGAAAGTCAGCGTACATAGTCGGTGGCTGTGATGTGCATGCCTCGGGGGGGGGGGGGGGGTTGCACCCCGTGCCGACGGCCATGATACCGGGTGTCCCCCGGCTTAAATTATTCGTAATCAGGTGGCGCTATCGAAAAGCTTTGTTTTCAGTGAGCAACCCTGAGACGTCGGCCAAGGATTGAACAGTGAGCGGCTCATCTGCATACGCTCATCTGCATACGCTCATTTCAAATATAACTCCTAACTTCTAAATTTTACTTGGAACGGTTTCGGAGCCTTCTTTACGGATCGAAAGATATTCCAGAAAAAGAACCCGCTTTGACATTTAGTGGTCTTTTGAGTAATTAATTGGTTCCGGTGTACATATTTCTTGTGCCAATGAGCTCAGCTGTGTTCACCACACGGGGCTGACAGAAGCCAAAGAACAGCCCAAAGAGATGCTTCCGTATTTCTCCACATGAACGCGACAAAACCGCATCGTAACGAGTTACGCATGGTTCACACTAGTGCGTTCTGCTGCGTGCGGGCGCTGGTTACCGTGGCAACGGATACGTGCGCGACCGCAGCAGAACGCAAGGAGTTCGCACGAGCTCAACTTTTTCCGACGCACGCAGCGAATCGCGAGGCCACCTTCCGAGCGTGCGCAGTAGGTTTCTCTCTGCTAGACTGTTTTCAACATGGCGGCCACCGGAGTTGAAGCGTTGAAAATCGCGCTCGGCGCTCATTGGCTTAGGGCTTGGTGACGCACGCATTCGGACGCAGGTATGTGAACAGCGGAACGGATTGCCTACAACGCACGCATACGCACGCAGGCGCCCGCACGCAGCAGAACGCACTAGTGTGAACCATGCTTTATCGTACCTATCCCGACCAGTGGATTGGTTGACTTGGCCCTGTCGGCAGTGATGGGCAAAGTACCTCAAAATTATACTTAAAGTAAGGTACCAAGTACCTGGTGTCATTCGTACTTCAAGTACAGTACAAAGTACCCAATTCCAAATGTATTTCAAGTAAAGTACAAAGTACTAGGCAAAGTACTTTAAGTACCCATCAAGTACATCGGCAATTTAATTTGTATCACTTTGCATATCAATGTTTAGTATCTGTGTCTTGCTCTTTTGGCAAAACTTTAGTGAGCATTCTTGACAAATGCTCTGAAACCATAAAGCCATATAGGTTAAGTGCTAATCAGATGTTATAATTTGCAGTTACATGCACAGAGGTAATCAGTCAGCTGTGCTGTGATTATGCAAAATAGTATTATACGCTGACTGATCCAAGATCTGAGATGCAACCTAGTGACTGAGATGCTTCAACGCGCCTAGCGTGGTGTTCCGGTACTAATCTTCGGGTATAGGGGCTAGAAAATTTCAGGGGAAAAAAGTACAAGTCAACAGAGATGATACATTTCTGGGCATTCCTTGCTGCTTTTTGAAATACAACATGTTTAAAAAGAATATGAAGAAAATTAAAGGATGAAACACGATGTAAGCCTTCATTTTTATACGACTGTGATGTGCAGCAATGCAATCCATGTCACCAATTAAAAAAAAAAAAAAAACGCAAAATGTAAAAATGAAAGCATGTGTGTCTTTCAGAGTGCTCATCGTGCAATGCAATCACACATTGTGATATAAATTGATTATTAATTGCCAATGAAGGAAGCAATATAAAAAAAGCATAGAACCTTGCATTGGGAGAGCTGAAATGACAATTGACCCAGTCATTGTGCTGTCGGTTGCAGTGTCATAATATGTGCGTGTCTTTGCATTCCATTCATTTTACTCAATCATAGAAGAGTTGATACTTTTTCAACATTTCAAGCCTCGCAACAATAGATTTGCTTCAACAAATATGCTCTTTAAAAACACAAAAATCCGTTTTGGTAAAATGTCATATTGGGAATCTTGGTACTGCATTTCACTAGAAGCGCTAAAATGATGCAAGAAGACGAAAACTCAGATATATAGCCCTATCTGTGTGTTTTCGTCTTCGTGTTGTCATTTTAGCGCTTTTAGTAGGGTGCATTTTTGATACTCTTTCGTGATTTTTTGTCAGAGTCCAAATTTGGGTACTTGAGTACTTGATGGGAAAGTACTCAAAAAGTACTTTAAGTACTGCACAAAGTACGCGATCTAAAATGTACTCAAAGTAAAGTACAAGTACACAGAAATGTACTTAAAGTACTACTTGGGTACTTGGTACTTCAAGTACTGCCCATCACTGCCTGTCGGGAAGGGTTTGTCGCGATAAGTCGATACGATATGCTTTTGCCGCATTCACCGTGTATCCGCACGAGCGACTGTTTGAGGCGAGATCTCAGCGGAGACGCGACGGGAGCCGCATCATAGTTTGTTGAGTGGACGTGATCGACGTCGCGTCTTCTCGTGTACTCCTCTGCCGCCGGGAGTATCTGTGCACGCAGCTCCACAGAATTTCTCTGAAAAGAAACTGCGCCGTCCTCCGTCACGTTTTCGAGCAACTTCTTCAGACGTCGCTCGGATGTTCTTGTCATTTCTTCCGTGATATCTCGTTGGCTTTCCTCCTTGCTCTCCTCTGACGACATCTCGCCAGATAACGTCGCTCGTGCGGATACCCGGTCATGTAAACTTAGCTTGAGCGGTCGCAGTGCAGTGGCTCGGTAGGTGAGACAGCGTGCCTTTATCGTGATGACGACGAATGCACGGCGAGTGCTGTGTACTAGTCGGGTACAGAGCCGTCTCTGGTCGGGTAGAGAAGAAGGATGCATACCGAAGCGTCTCTTCCGCCTGTTCCTTGTTTTCCGTCACCCTCGTGTGTGAACCAGGCGGATGAACACGTAATTGGCAGCCGGATAGCTGGGTGAAAGAGCGGATTGGCTCAAGAAATATGTAAGTCGAAACCAATTAATTACTCGAACAAACCGCCAAGCAATGTTTTTCACTGAAGGTCCGATCGGTAAAAAGAGGTTCCGAAACCGTCCGAATGTAATATCTAAAAGTTAAGAGTTTCATTTAAATAATGAGGCGTATGCAAATGAGCCGCGCACAGCCCAGTTCTTGGCCGATGTCTCAGGGATTCTAACTGAAAAGAAAACAATTCAAAAGCGCCACCAGTTTACGAATTATTCAGCTGGGCGACCTTCGTGAAACAGCCAGTATAATACAATATATCCAAGTACACTGTCTAATGGCGAATTCGGGTGGTCATTTCATGGCAACACGGCCTAGCGCTCGTAAATTGCTAGGTCGGCGCCCGCGCTGGATCGCGTGACCGTTGCCACCCGAACGTGAGTGCCAGGACTCTAGCGGTTTTTGACGCTTGGATCACGCTAGGGGTATCGAAGGTCGCTCGTCTTCAGGTTCCGTCGTTTGCTAACCCACGTCAACTTCGACGTGCTGACCAATGAGGGCCTTTGCCACCTTCGCGATGCGGATGTGACGACACCGGATATAGTTGGGCAATCCGCTGCCCGGTCGCTTCGAGGCCAGGCGAAAAAAGTGCTAGCTAGCAAAGTCCTGGCGCTCGGAAGGCGCCACGCGAGATCTGACAAAACTGGCGAGAACAGACGGGATCTGGCAAGAATGTTGCCACGAAATGACCACCTGATTCGCCATGTACAGTCATGTGTCGCTTATCCGGAGCTCAGATATCCGGAAAAATCGTTATCCGGACTACATAACCGGGAACGAACCTGCTACCATTGGACTTTGCCTCAGTTATCCGGAATTCGTTATCCGCATCCGGACAGCAAGTACGGGGACCAATCTTCCAGGGCCTAGGTCATTCTGATTCGCTTATCCGGAAAAGTGTCAACGTCCTCTGTCCCTGGCATGTGCTGTGTTCGCATTATTCCGGAAAAGGGTCACATCTCATCGGGGCATTCTGTACTGTTTGACTCCCCTCTCTTCAGAGGTCACCCCTGTTTGGTGCTTGCGGGCACACGGTAGAGATGGTAGACGATAAGCGGAAGAGGTGCCCTGTATCCACGGCCTAGAAGTCCACATGTGAACATCAATGTCCAGGCTGTCCAAAAGCGTCGCCTGTCTCCAACTTTGTGAGACACTACCCTTCTTTCAACAGCAGTGCAACGCAGCAGGTGTTGGGGCTGCGACCAAAGTTCTGTCATACGCGTGCCTACTAATTTCAAGCAGCTCACTTATGAATTTCGGAAGTAACGATCTTTTCATTGTTTCTTTTTTTGGAGCTGTAAGGGGGTCTCCCAGATTTTTGGGGTTCCCCCGGAAGTTTGCTTCGTTCGGTTATTCGTTTATCCGGACGAAAAGGGACCACTCCCGAGCTGTCCGGGTAATCGAGACATGTAGTAAAAAAATACAAAAGCGAAAAGCAGAGGAGCAAAGCAAGCAAGATAAAATATGGCACAACGTCATAATTACTGAGACAGAAAATGTGCTTTTAGATTTCCTTCGAAGGAGCTAAAATTGATAATACCTCTTATCTCATGCGGCAATGCTTTCCAGACACTGCAGTCAAAAGAAGCAATAAAAAAAAAAGAAAAAAAAGAAACGTACTAGTCAGTTCGTGGTGTAAGAAGTTGACACGCGTTAGTGTTATTCCTTAGAGACGGTCCTGTAACGATGTCGAAGTAGGAGAGGTCGAAGAAAAGAAATCCACGATGAAGCAAGCTTGAGAAGTTTGTCGAAGGAGCAGTTAAATAACTTGCGCATTAATAGGGCAATTTTGTATTCAACTAAGCTGTGTATGTTACGCAAATTGAACAATGCGAACGCAAAAGTTACTGAGTCAGGGGGATAATGTCATAGTATTATTCGAAGACCTTCGCTTTTGCATCACGAGTAATGGATTCAGGTTAATCTCGTACGTTACACCGTACATCCCAAGAGCATATGGAGTATGGGAGTAAATTAGAGCGTAGCATAGGCGCCGACTGCGGGGGGGCGGGGGGGCCCTTGCCCCCCCCCCCCCGCAACTTGAACTAGGGGGGGCGCCGCCTCCCCCGGGAAGTCCCGTTAAGAGACTGACGCCAACCTTCGGGGCTCGGCGCGCCCGGGTCAAAAGAGTGAAGAGGCACCAACCCAAAAATGCATCTTGCAATTTGTAAAACCACCATACTCGTTATCACAGTAAAAGGTGAGGCGAAGAAACACAGAGGATGACACAACACATAGCCTGAATTTCGCCCAAAGTAATCAGATCAATGAAACGAAGCAGTCGAAAAGGTACAAGCAGCTGCCAGTGAGGTGTAACGGTGGGATCTTCGGAACGCATATCCGTTGGGAGCGGGTTCAACTCCCGCTGCTCCATTTCATTGACCATATTCATTATATTGCGCGCTTTTCGGGTCAAACACCGAGGATTCAACACATTTTGTTCTTTTTTTTCTCAGTTTTCAAAGGCGTAATGCCTTCAGTTGTGCATATGTCCACTGTTTACGTTCTCTCTGTTTTTTCTGTTCTTCCTTCCTCTTATTTCTATACCACACTCTTAGAAATGAACTTCACCGCATAGCACGGTCTTATCCAACCATCATCTCGAATGATATCGTTATCTGTCCTGATTCGTTGAAAACGGGAGGCGTACGCCTTTTTGTGACACTTATGCTGTTCATAATTGTCACAAAAAAAGGCGTACGCCTCCCGTTTCCAACAAATCAGGGCAGATAACGATATCATTCGAGATGATGGTTGGATAAGACCGTGCTATGCGGCGAAGTTCATTTTTAAGAGTGCAGTTCTGCATACATCATAGGATCCCGCCAGAGTGCGTGATTCTCCAGCATTAATTTTGTGTTTTTCGTTTTTCTTTTCCTTTTCTTTCCTTTTTTGACTTCCCCCTTTCACTTTTTTTGGAATAACAAGCCGAAATTCGTCTGGCTTACCTTTCCTTTTTTTTCTTAATAAACATATCCCCCCCCGCCAGAGTACTTACTTCGCGGCGCGCCCTTGCCTCCTCCGGGAAATGAAAACTCTCCGCCTCCGGAGCGTAGTATACCGTAAGTATAGCGTGCTGATAGAAACCAAATTCCGAAGGCGTGACAGGGCCCATAAACCTGGAGAAATCTAAAGGACAAACTCAGTATGTTGGTGATGGCAGGAATGATGATGCCGAGACATTTGACACGGATACCTTTTTGAGAGGATAGCTACCGAAGTCGTTCGATATCAGTTTCTGCTACGGGTGAAATATGACTACGAGGATTTCTGAAAATTAGCCGCTAACATGTTTGCTGGTTGGGTTCGAGTCCTACAGCTGGCTAACCTTTTCAGTGACTTCCTTCCTTCCTTCATTGTTATTATGCACGTGAGGCTTGTGTGTTGTGTTGTCCTTTCTTCTGTGTTCCAGCCTCAGAACATGAATTTCCATCGTGTTCAACAGACGCCGCTTGCGTCGGCCCGTCGTATGAATGTGTGTGTGTGTGCGAAAACGTGTAATACCCCTGTCAGACGTACTAATTTAGTGTCACTTTCAGCGAGTACACTTGCAGTAAGTGTCATTCTTTCGGAGTCACACGGCATCTTTTAGTGACACTAAATGCAAAGTACACTTACGATGAAGTGAGTTCGCCAAACTCACTTCACTTTGCCTGCGACAATCAAGTACGTAGCCTCCACGGCAGGGATTGCGTAACAAAAAGCTTATTTTTGGATAAGGAAAGAAACAACCCAATCGGAATTTATTTTTTGACAAATTTGTTAAGACAGCGCTGATTTGTATAAGAAAGACGTAAGGATTTTTGGCGTGATTTACCGGTACTCTTGTTCACAGACTGCCCAGTAGAGTTCGTAATCCACTTCGCGGCAGCCATATTTGTTGACATTGCACGGTTAAGTGTTACCGGCGAAATCGCGAAATACTCGCAGTGAAGCACTGAATAATGTAAGACAAAAAAGACAGGGCATCGTGGTCTGAGATAGAAACCTATGCTATCAGAACATGGGAGGACCAACCGAAACGTGAAAGTGTCGCGGGCCAGTTGCACGCGCAAGACATAGTAAACACCACCAAAGAGGTGAAGAAGAAGATTGAACATTTGTCAAATAAATATACTTGTGTCGGTTCGCAACAGAGTGAAAGTGGAATGAGTGAGTGCGTGGATGTCATTTGTCCCTTCACTTGACGTACCCTTGGAAGTCGTGAAGGTCCAGAAGATGTGGTTTCGAGTCGTACAACTGACTACCCTTTTCAGTTACTTCCTTCTTTCAAAGTTTTCTGTTAACAGGAGTGTGATTGCTGCGCCGATTGCGCATTTCTGCGCCGCACGCAAGGTCCTGCTACATTCTGCTACGAAATGCCGAAATGTTGAACTCTCTGCGCCACTGTGCGCCCATTTCGATGGTTTTCCTCGTTTTCAACAAAAACTGCGGAAAAGCGAGTCTTGGCTTCTATTGGCTTAATTATGACGCTGGCTACCACAACTGCCTTGGTCGATTATCCAGCCAGTTCAAGCCACGCTAAGCCATCTAACTGATCCAATCCAAGTCGAGCACTCTGCCGTGCCGCCGTGCATTGCGTTCACATGGCTGTCAGGTTGTGCTTGCGGTCAACGAACTTATTGAAACGCATCGCGGAACGAGCATATGGCGTTGTCGAAACTAGCAGGTAATCAGCTCATCGATTTCTTCGTTGGAACGTGACTTTTCTAGCTGATATCACTGCCGAACGCGGCTGGACGCCTCCTTGAGTACGCGTCGAGCGTCTCCCGGTCACACTTTCTGTTGACGCCGGTCTGACTGGCATGCCCGGCCTATTTTCGAGGGCTTGTTTAATATTTGAGTGTAGTGTAGCAGTGTAGCTTTTTTTTTACGGAAGTGTCTCTTGCACATGTTGATACATGAGCATATGGTGTTCACACTTCTGTTTGTAAAGTAATGCGTAATCATTTCACGACATTCTGCAAACGATCATTAGCTAGCTCGTTTTTCGTCGATATCTAGAAAACTAAACGGCAGTGGTATCGCCCCGCTATTATGTTGTGCTTTTATTTTTAAAACGCGCTTTTGTTCTAATTCTTCCCCATGAATTCAATTGGTAACAGGTCGAAGCACCAAGTTCAACCCTAGCATCCTCGACGCAATCGACGAAAATGGCGACGCCATATCTTCGTGGTGCCGTCCTGGTGCGAAGAATGATGCGTATTGCCTTATTTGTGATAAGACAATCAACTGCTCTCAACATGGAGTTACGGCTGTCAAACGTCACGCACTTACGAATCGTCACAAAGAAAACTGCAAGAAGCACAGGGATACATCTGGATCTCTGCAGAAGCCTCAGGCATTTCAAGCATGCTTGGACTTTTCTACAAAAGTTGGGTTGTCAGAAAGCGATAAAGTAGTGGCAGCAGAGACTATGTTTGTTTTGGGCCTAACGCTCAACGGCATTCCCTTTTCATGGGCCAACACTGCCACGTCTCTTTTTCCAAAGATGTTCACAGACTCTCGCATAGCGGGTCAGTTTTCGTGCATGAGAAACAAAGCCTCTTACATTGTTTCAGATGGACTGGGGCCGTACTTTAAGAGCCTTGTGATCGAAGAATTGAACCAGCCCGGTGTGTTTTACTCTATTTCAATACACGAAACGCCTGTGATAGAACAACGGTGTCAGCAGATGGATGTTGTCGTGCGGTATTTCTCAAGTTCAAGAAATCAGGTTGTTGCGGAACATCTGGATTCTCTCCGACTTGGTAGAGCAACATCTGATGTTTTATTTCAGAGACTCACTGAAGCAATACAATGTTTGCCAACCAACAGATTTTTGTGTTTCTTCAGTGATAGTCCGAATGTTATGAAAAGCCTGAAGAAAAAACTGAAACAAGTGAACTCCTCCCTTCTCGACGTCAGTGAATGCTGCCTTCATAAAGCACACAATGCATTTGCACAGGGACTCAGTGCTTTTGATCCATCACTTGAGGCATCGGTTATAGATGTGTACTACTTTTTTTAATGACTCTGCAGTTCAGAGCGAACTCTTAAAGACCCAACAGAAGGTCATGTGCCTCCCAGAAAGTGTTTTTCTGAGACATCTTAGTTCCCGGTGGCTAACTCTCGGAACTGCTGTGGAGCGAATCATTGAACAATTTAAGGCACTCAAAGCTGTTGTGACATCCCCAAGCATTGTGTCTCGCACGTGTGGATCGTTGCAGAAGCGTTTGAAAGGAGCAATATCTAACAAGACTTTTTACGCAAATCTACTGTTTGTGAAAAATGTGTCTGAAATTTTCACTGATTTCCTGACATTGTTTCAAGGATCTGATCCACTAAGCCACATGCTTTATGAGGAGATGATTCGATTGATCAAGAGAGTATGTAGTCGTTTTTTGAGAAGCGACACCTATTCTTCTCTGTCTGGGAAAGCACTAAAATCTCTGGAGCTGGAAAAGGCCTCTGGTTGGAAGTCCAAGCCAGAAATTGGAGAGGACACTGAACAAGCGATCAAGTCTTGGTCCCCTGAAGAGAAACAGCACTTTAGGTTGAGAGCCCGAGCCTTTTATTTGAAGTGTGCCCAATACCTAATATCACGACTGCCACTTGAGAACAATGTGCTGGAAAGTTTGCAGTGTCTATAGCTGAAATCGTCTGACAAGGACTAAGGTGCACATCTTTTCAGACAGCTTGCTAAGTCCATGCCCCAAGTCATCGAACCACGTGACATATTTAGATTATTGGATGAGGTAGTCCGCCTTCAGCTAGAGGACATGAGCTTTGAAAGTTTTGATCGTATAGATGAATGTTGGGCCCAGGTTTTCAGGTTGACCAACGTGGATAAAACTAAAAGATATCCTCTTGTGACAAAGGTGGTCAAAGCAGCGCTCTGTATTCCTCATGGAAACGCAGATCTGGAGAGAGGTTTTAGCGAAAACAAGCATTTCCTGAAAGAAAGGGCATCTCTTGCGCCTGAGACACTAAATGGTAAACGGCATTGTGCAAGCTATGGGAAGCGTTTTGGTAGTGACCCCACACGCTTTAAGGTCACACAAGATGTTGTGAAAGTTGTGAAAAACTCTTCGAAAAGATACCGTGAACGAGTTGCTAGCGAAGTGTGTCTGGTTGGAAAGCGTCGTAAGAGTATGGAAGAAGCAGAGCAGCAAGCTGCCAAGAAAAATACAGAACTAAAACTAAAGAATGATGTTGAAAATGCACGAAGGATGTTGTGTCATGCCGAGGATCTCATTACAAACGGTATGAAAACAAAAAACTTTGGGGACATAGAGAGCGGGCACACCCTACTATCACAAGGAAGAACTAAGCTTGCAGCGGCCCTGGCAAGTCTAGGAGAGGAGAAAAAGGTGTAGTGCAATAGAAACAGGTTCCTGGTCACCTTATTGCAGACACTACAGTTTATTGTTGTTTTAAGCAGAGTTTTTATATTGTATGCCATTTTAATAATGTGTTAATTAATAAACGTTTCGTAAAACATCAGTCGCACTGGACTAATGTCGGTTTATCGTGCTGCTCCGAAACTGGTTTTTGCTACTCCAAACAGGCATTTTCTCTGCTCCGTTTTCTGCTCCGAAATGGCGAAGTCCAATCACACCCCTGCAATGGACCTTTTTCACAACGGCTTATTCGCACGACCTCGAGGCGCCGGATGGGGTTATCTCCGTCTTCATTAAATGGCGCAGTATGGGGACGACAGAAGTGGGGACCAGTGGGGAGAGCGCACGAACGGCGCGAGCCCGTCCGTCCCGCACCAGAACGGTTTTGGTCCTTTGTGTTACCCACGTGGATTTTTTATTTTTTTTTTGAAGCGCCCCGAGCGTGGCTCGCTGGAGAGGATACGACGCATGTGCGAAAAAGGTCAATTAGAAAATTTACTTAGTAGGCTACATGATTTGCTTTAGACGTCGTATCGTCAATTTCCATTTCGATGAAGATATTTGTAGAAATATGGCAGTCGTCGATAAAGCCAGAAGGCGACGGGATTTCAACCACACACCTCTTGATTGCCGGTCAAGTGCAATAGACGAGTTCAGAAAATCCCAGAGTGCTTAGCGTCGCTTTGAACTGTGGGAGTTTACTACTACGAAAGAAACGGGTGGGCCTCAAAACGATGAAATATAGAAGTCACTGAAAAGGTTAGCCAGCTGTAGGACTCGAACCCACATCTTCTGGATTACCGGTCCAGGGCTCTTACCAATTGAGCTAAGCTAACACACCTCCTCGGCGACTTCCAAGGGTGCGTCATCTGAGAGTGAGCAAAAATGTAAGAGTGAAAGGAGGATGAGTGAGAGAGAGTGGCTGGTTTGTACCTTCAGATGACGCAGCCTTGGAAGTCGCTGGGGAGGTGTGTTAGCTTAGCACAATTGGTAAGAGCCCTGGACCGGTAATCCAGAAGATGTGGGTTCGAGTCTTACAGCTGGCTAACCTTTTCAGTGAGTTCCATATTTCATCGTTAATTTCTTAGGCAATTTGAGGCTTCGTATGTATTTGTCCTTTCTATGTTGTCCCAGCCTCAGAACATCAGTTCTCTCATGTTCAACCTCCAAACTGTTCCGATTTCTCCCCGACCTGTCCATTGTCCACGACGTGTCAAGGTCAGCCAAAGCGAAATGTGAAGGATTATTCTTCATTCCCCCGGCGCCCAGGATGCAATGCGTGCGCAAAGAGCACTGGGATTTTCTGAACTCCTTCATTTCCTTCATTCTGTTCCTGCGCTGATGATGTCTCCCGTATGGGGGACGAAATACGTCTGAGTAAATTGTTATTTTGTTGCGTCGACCCAATGTACAGTTCTTTTCGTTATGACATCTCCTGGCTCTTGGAACATTTCTGAGAAAACGTTGTACCAGACAACTTTCATACACGCATATTTGAGACCGAGAAGAGACGATGCCGAAAGCATTTTGTGGTGGCGTTGTTGGCCTCACGTATGTTGGCAGCGTCACGACTCTAAGCTAATGATGGGATGAACTCATGTGATATATGGCAGTCGACGAGGCAGGAAGTGACCAGATTCGATTGATATTTCGCTATAGCTATTTTATTTGCGGTAATAAACGCAGCATGCTGCTCATTGTCGTAAACGGAGCGTTCCGAATACGCGTTTTGTTTTTCCTCTTTCATGCAGGTATGAGGAGATGCCGTGCTTGGTATGTTACGAAAATACCACTGCGCAAAATTGCCGTTTCACGCAATTATTTTTTACGCAAATTCCCCGAGTAATTGTCAATTTATTTTGGCCTGGAATGCTTTCCAGAAGCTAAGCTTCAACATACATTGCGTACAAAAAAATCCGGGTGGTCGTTGGGACCAACCTGCCTGATCTCACGTGGAATCACCCCCGTGTTGTTGTTGTTTGCAATTTATCGATGACTTTTCATTGTCTCGTACATTGTAGCATGTGTGTTTCCCTTTTTTTAGTTTTCCTAATGTCACATCACTTAGCCTTGTGAGACAATAGTTTTTGCAAACTTAGGAAGCTTTAATTGTACAATATTAACCGAAACCACATTCAATGGTGATGCCTATTTGCCTAAAGGAGACACGGACTGCACTGCGTATTTTGCGCGGAGTGTGGGGACAGTGGCTCAGTGAGCAGAATTTAATTACATTGTGTTAGAGAATGTAAATGTGCCAACGCTTGTTTTGGGACATCCTTATGATATATTTTTAAAGTTGCTGCTGACTACAATGTTTGTCACAACATAGTTTACCTATGCACGTTTCAGGCCTAAAAATTTGCCTGAATTAGGCGCAAATTTTGAAAAGAAAAATCGCGTGATCTTTACGCCTCAGCTAAGAGGCAAAATAAAAGCAGAACAAGTCAGACCCTAAGCATAAAGGAAAGCTAGATGCAAATAATGTGGCCTCTGTCGCTGTGTCAATGCTACCTGTGCATCTATTTGCAGTATCACAAGCACGCAGCAGGAATCCATAACATACCTGCTCAGCCTGAAGTCGCTTGCGAATATCCCTGTCGAACCCCGTGTTCCAGCTTCATATACTCGTACCACGGACAGAATATCGGGTGTTCCCCGCCGTTACAGCGAGGACCAGCTATTGGAGTTCTTCAAACCCCGTGGAGTCACCGCCGTTAATAGAGAAATGGCCTTCTCCCGTGAAAGCGACGGATCTGCCACTGCAATCACGAAGTCCAGCGTCCTATTGACTTTCCAGCCGGGCCTTCTGCTCCCTGCAGAGATTCTCATTGGGTTCACGTATTACCGCGTTTCGGAGTACATTGACCCTCCTGTTCAGTGCTTCAACTGTCAAAAGCACGGTCACTATGCAAAGGCCTGTCGTGGGCCACAGAGATGTAAAGTGTGCTCTGGCCCACATGACTATAAAGAGTGCACTGCTCGGCGCGAGCCGAAGTGTGCTAATTGTGCCGGACCACATACTGCGACCCTTCGGGCGAGTAAAGTTGCCAAGGCTGCTGCTGCTGCCCATCGGCGACGGGTCCTGAATGGGAAGGCCAGCTCTGCGCCGCCAGACAAGCGACCGTCCCCTGGTTCTGCGGACCACTTCCCGAGCCTTCCTGAGCCTTCCCGAGTCTTCCCAAGCGTTCTGAGGAGTGAACAACCCTTACGAGAAACAAACCAAGCACCCCGGTCTCACAAGGCCTACGCTTCGGTTAGTCAAGTCAACAGCGCCTCCACCTCCTACAGTACCTTGCCATCGCAAGTCCGATGCCGATCGACCCCAAGTATCTGGGCCTTCTGTAGCAGGCTCCTCCCAGCTGCCCAAGGGACAGGACACCCACTTTGACGGTATCCTCCCCATGCTCTTCGCTGCGCTGCGCGCCATCACCAGTTTCCTGCGTCTGCTGGTCTGTCAGCAGTCCAAGTTGTGCTTGCTCTGGAGCCACTGCTCAACAGTTGCCTTCGTGCCCCTGCCACCCATAATGGATAATTGGATGCACCACTCGACGTCAGTGCGCTACGAAACCACGGCCATCTTCCAGTGGAATTCCAGAGGGCTACGGTCGAAGATATCAGACTTCCGCCAGTTTGCATGGCGTCATAAATTCCCTGTCATGTGTATCGCAGAATGTGGACTCTCGCCTGACTTTCGACTGTCTAATTATGTTACTCACCTTTCGGAGCCCCATGGTGCACGAAGCCGCGCTGCCATTTTCGTTCGTTCTGACACTCCGGCCATTCAGCGCGACGTGCAGGCGCAAGGTTTTTGCGAGTACGTCTGCTGCTCAGTTCGCCTGGGCTCCCTAGATGTCACATTAATATCTCTATACCTCCCGCCGGCAGTCAACTACAATGTCGATGATCTGGCTGCGCTCCTCGCCAGCATTCCCCCGTCTTAGGTGCTATGCGGCGATTTCAACGCTCATAATGCCATCTGGGGTAGTACCCACACCGATGCAAGAGGAGAGCGGCTCGCAAGCTTCTTTGCAGACCACAGTCTCTGTGTCCTCAACGACGGCTCACCCACGTTTCTCTACGGTGCGTTCCTCTCGTCGTGCCTGGACCTCACTGTCACCTCAGCGTGCTTAGCGCGACGGCTGGTCTGGCGCGTGGATGCTGACACACTCGATAGCGACCATCTCCCCGTTTTGATCGGCGTCAGGGGCATTCGCCAATTCGACACGTCCCATCCTGTCAGGCGAACCGACTGGCAGCAGTACAAGGCGGCCATCGACTCGGTCCCTCTGAGCGGCACGCTGGAAGACGAGCGCATTTTCCGGGACACCGTGACCAACGCTGTACAGGGGGCTACGACGGCTTTCCGTATACCTGCGCAGTTCTCTGCGGTGGACAGCGAATACGCTAGACTCCGTGCTCTACGTCGCCGTGCTGAGAGACGAGCCCGTCGCACCCAACTCCCTGCACACCAGCAAGACGCGCGTCGAATCCAGAAGGCCGTCCAGCGCCATTTACGCAAGCTTGCGCGGGACCGCTGGCGAAGTTTTACGTCCTCTCTCTCCCCCCGCACCCCCATGACCCGGATCTGGAACGTAATGAAGGGACTCTCTTCTCCTGTCACGCTCCGGCACCCATTCCGTGCCCTGTTCCTAGCCACCGCACGCACGGAGTTGGATATTGCTACGGAATATTGCGCTCGCCTCGCAGCCGATCCCTCAGCCGACCAACTATCGGCCCGCGGCATTCCAGTTGCTTTTGCGTCGTCCGCGGAGTCGGCTTTGGATCTTCCATTCTCGTTTCTGGAGATGGACTCTGCGCTGCGGGACTCCCCTCAGCACACATCCCCCGGGCCGGACCAACTCACCTATAAAGCACTTCGGAACCTTCCGGATTCAGGTCGTGCTTGCCTCCTGCGGATGCTCAACGCCAGCTGGCAAAGGGGCCACGTCCCTCAAGTCTGGAAGACCGCTATGGTGTTCTCAAGCCTGGCCAATCACCCCGCAACATTGACTCCTTCCGTCCGATTGCCCTTACTAGCTGCGTGGGCAAGACGTTGGAACGCATGGTGTTCCGCCGCCTGAGTTGGTACCTCGAGACCGTGCGATTCTTCCCCGAAGTCATGCAAGGCTTTCGGCAGGGTCGGTCGGCGATAGATAATGTTATCGACCTAGTGGCTGAGATGCAGCAGGCAAGAGCTGAAGATCGCATGACTGGTGCCGTCTTCCTGGACGTAAAGAAAGCGTACGATAGCGTTTTTCATAGTGCCATCATCGCGACACTGCAAGAAAGTATTATCGGAGGCGCTCCCCTTCTTTGGATCCAGGACTTCCTGAGCGACCGCTTTTTGTTTGTTCGGACCACTGAGGGGGACACTGACCCCCACCCTGTTAGCCGAGGCGTTCCTCAAGGAAGTGTGCTCAGCCCCCTGCTCTTCAATGTCATCATGGCCTCTCTTCCTGCCCTGCTGCCCCACCACACGCGCCTCACGCTATATGCCGACGACATCTGCTTATGGACATCTGCCGCTCGCCGCGACACCATTCAGCATCGACTGCAGGGAGGCTTAGATATTATCGTCGCGTTCCTCGCCAACCGCAGTCTTTCCGTTTCACCCAGCAAGACTGTGGCCATGGTGTTCACTCGTCGATCATTCACGAGGTTCCCGCTCGTCATTGAAGGTTCACCACTGCCATTTGTCCCGTACTGCAAGTACCTGGGCGTGGTACTCGGCCGTGACCTTTCCTGGTCTCGCCACACTAAGGCTCTCACAACCAAGATCAACAGCTACGTGGCGGTTCTTCGTTGCCTAGCTGGTTTGCGATGGGGCCCATCCTTCTCTGACCTCCGCCGTGTCCACCAATCCCTCGTGCTGGGTTCTCTCCTGTATAGCCTTCCCATCCTGCATGGTATCAGCCGAAGCAGAAATCGAGATCTCCTCTTTAGCCAAGCCAGGATCCTCCGCGTCTGCTTGGGAGTCCCTTCGACCACCGAGACATACTCTGTCCTAGCCGAGGCACGTGAACCGTCGATCGATGTCCTGCGGGACGGGGCAACCCTCAGTGTTCTCGCACGGTACCTTACTCGGCACCCTCTCCACTACCTTCGCCACGTCGACGAAGACTGCCCCTCTGACTTCGGTCGTGCTCTCGGGCGCCTCAAAGGGTCCGTCCCTGCACAGTTCTCTCTGCCCTTGCACGCCCCTGCGATGTGGAAGCTTGCAAGACCCGAGACCTGTGCCACTATCCCCGGCCTCCAGAGGAAGAACGATGTGCCTGTGACAGTAGCCCGCCAGCTCGCGCTCGAGCATCTCAATTCGGCCTATCCTCTGAGCCGCGCCATCTATACTGATGGATCGGTAGCGAATGAGTCATCTGCAGCGGCCTACTACGTCTCGCAGGAAAACCGTGACCTCGCCCTCCGACTTCCCTACAAAGTGTCCTCCACGGATGTGGAGCTGCTCGGACTGCTTGCCGCTCTGCGGTATATCGCTGAATCTGTGCCTGATACGTGGGTCGTCCTCACAGACAGCAAGGCGTCTTTGGCGCTCCTGTCCACATACCACCCGAGTGTCGTGAGTGATCTGCGTACCATGGTACTTCAGGAGTACGCCCAACTCTCCTCGGTCGGCCACCGTATCTGCCTTCAGTGGGTACCCGGGCATACAGGGCTACACGGAAACACATGTGCTGACGCGGCTGCGAGACGCGCCGCGCTTGATGCGGCCACGCCGGTGCCCCTACTACCGCTCCCGGTGTCTGCGTGCAGCCTGCTTATACGGCGTCTCTGCGGCGACGGCACCCGCCAGTTTGTTGTAGACGCTATCCGACCTAATGCGTTCCTGCAATCCATCGACCCCTCACTGGAGTTTGTCATCGGCTGCCGCTGTACCCGCGAGGAGGAGACCCTTCTACATCGTCTCCGGCTGAACGTTGCCCTCACCCGTTCACTCCTGTTCAAAATGGGCCGCGTCTCATCTCCCACTTGCCCCTGCTGCGGTGTAGAAGACGATATCTCTCATCAGCTCCTCCACTGTCAGCGTCACCACCATCATCGGGCCGTGCTCTGGCAACATCTCTCAGAGCTTGGGTGCACGGACGGACGGACAGACGTTTCTCTCGCAACACTCCTTGGCCCTGTGCAGCGAGCTAACCAGTGGAGAGTCACAAAAGCGGTGCTCCGCTTTCTGCGTAACACGGGTCTCCTGGGCTCCCTGTGAGCCCTGTGTTTCTCTCTCGACCCAGTGGGCAGTCACCACAACGCTCCTCCGCTTTCTCCACGCTTCGAACCTTGTCAACGCCTTGTGATTGTGTGACTGTGTGTGTGACTTTTCAGTTTTAGTTTTGTGTTCTTCCTTTCCTTCCCTTAACTTTTTTCTTTTCCTTTTCTTTTCTTCTTTTCCTTTTCTTCCCTTTTCTTTACTACCCCTTTTCTCCTTCTTTCTTCCCTTTTCTTATTTTTCTTTTCTTCCCCTTTTCTTTCCTTCTTCCCTTCTTTGCCTTTTTTGTTTGGAATAGCAAGCCGACCTTCATCTGGCTGACCTTTCCTTTCTTTTTCTTAATAAACATATCCCCCCCCCCCATCACATACAGCAGGCATCTTCTCAGTATTTGAGAACATGTCGTCTTCCTGACTATGTGAATCCTCAGGTGGGTAATATGAACGACGATAAAACCAGAGACACGGAACAGAAAAAAGACAACACGACACGTTCTCAAAGAGAGAACGTGTCGTGTTGTCTTTTTTCTGTTCCGTGTCTCTGGTTTTATCGTCGTTTTTACAATGTGCCAGCTCGCCTGCACCCTTGCACTTCTACCATTAAGGGTAATATGAAATGCGGTAATATGTAGTGATGAAAATTAACAAATCACGATGAGTATACAGGATGTCCTGGCTAAATGTAATATATATATATATATATATGTTTATAAGTCCCAAACGTCGCCACACCAGCTTGGACAGCAGTTTCGGCCTTATTGGGCCTTCATCAGCAATGCGTAGGTGGGCGACGTTTGAGCGAGTGGCGTCGGAAGGTCACGTGGAACGTGATGTCCTCCCGTCAGGGTGAGAAACTCACCTCTGAAAGCCTAGGGAGCCTCCATGTGCGTCCCCTTTTCAGGGAGGCGACAACTCCGTCGTCTGCTACGAGCGCCTGCATTTTGACTCCCACATCGCATTGGGCGTCAGCGGCGGGGTTGCGTTTTTCTCGATTTTTCGCTACAGGAGGAGGGTAAAAGTGGAATGAAGGATACTAGTGTTGTAAAACTGTCATATATGCTAGTAGAGCTGGTCATGGGTTGTAAAATATGTTGTTGATGCTTTGTAACGTTCGTCTAAACTCGTCACTGCACCTGCACACGCAGTAGTGTCTCGGCCAACGAATTACAATAGTAAACATGGGAATGTGTACAGACAACAGAAATATGTTAACTGAAAGCAGATTTTATTAAAACGTCTCATTCAAGTTCAACGCCTGCTGCCGTTTTGCTTGAAAACGACGTTGTTTTACCGACATGCTCCTGTCGCAAGTGCACCCTCAATCGCAGTTTTACAAATTTGCCCACGATTACATGATATAGTTCTTCTTTGTGTTGGTCACAAGCTGGAAGATTATTGTCCACGTTATTATGAATAAAAGTCGACACAGTCTTGAAAGGTGAGCGCATCGCATAAATGCGTTTCGAAGCAGAAATCGCTCTGAATGCCTCTTCACATGTGCTACGCTACCCGAAATATACCGAAGATTCATTGCACCACGTACTGCTTGCGACATACTTGTTTGATATCTCCAGCCCCCGTAAAAGCGGGTTGCCGAACCAAGTTGCTGTGCTACCGTCGCCTTCACCTCACTTCCGTTCTCCTGGTGGCGACGGGGCTGCGCAGCGCCACCAGACGGGAGAGATGGCGATCCGATAATCGCGCGTCGTCTGCTAGCTCCAAATGCGTCGCCGGGGCAGCGCTTTCCTCGGAATGCGGACTGCGAATGCATGGACGGATGAATGGTCAGTACACCACAGGAATAACACATGGGGAACAATCGAGAAAGTGTTGATAAGCTTATCAACACTTTCTCGATTGTTCCTAAGGTGTTGTTCCGCCCTCTACGCTTCCCTGCCCAGGCGAATGAGCGCAGTGATTGAGAGTGGCGGGGCACCAACGCGTTACTGAGGCCCAGTGCTCCACAGCGTTTCTTTTCCTCATATCGTATAAATTTATTATTTCTTTTTTATCCTAGCCAGCAAGCGAGGCTTGCTTGCTTGCTTCACATAACACCAGTAAATAAAATGAGGTAATCCCTCGCTTGTGCCAGTTTCACGGAGCAGCCATGGTCCCTTGCATTACTGTGACACCTTTCACAAAAAGTCCTGACGACCCCAGGAACTGCTCAAATGTGGCCTAATCTTGGTGTACTTATGTTTCGAAAACAATAAACAGGAACAAAAAGAAACAGGTTACAATTTCCATTCCACTCCGCATTCCGAGGAAAGCGCTGCCCCGTCGACGCATTTGGAGCTAGCAGACGACGCGCGGTTATCGGATCGCCATCTCTCCCGTCTGGTGGCGCTGCGCAGCCCCGTCGCCACCAGGAGAACGGAAGTGAGGTGAAGGCGACGGTAGCACAGCAACTTGGTTCGGTAACCCGCTTTTACGGGGGCTGGAGATATCAAACAAGTATGTCGCAAGCAGTACGTGTTCACGAAGCTCAGTGAGCTTGTTGTGGCTTTCCGGAGATTCTGCACATAATCCGGCGTTGCATGATTGGCATAACCTCGTCGACTTCAGGGCACTTTTCACAACAAACCCGCCGATATGTGACAGGATATCGCACTCGGCACCAGTTACCTCTTCGATAAATACCTCCTCCAGGTCGCTGTCTTCATCCCTTTCGTCGGAGATTTTTTCAACTTGATTGCTCAGCAGATCTGCGAGGTAATCGCTGTCGTCGATGTTGTAGTTGCCAGTCCGCGGGGTGTGCAGGAACTGGGCAGACAGAAATCAGTTTCAAGGCATGCTTGACGTCGTATGCGGTTGGTACAGGTTTTTTGAGCCTGACTACTGAAAAGAGGTTCTCCAGGCAGTCTTGGCTCAAACGTCCGGTTAAAAAGAATTCGTAGCCATGCACCTTCAGGGCCTCTTCGTGCAACTTCAGTACAACATCTGTCGATATAATAACACCGGCCTGAGCTGGCTTCCAATGGAGTGTCGCGCCCATCTTCATGTCACGAGTGGTGTTACTTGTCAGTTTGAGGACGTCGAGAGCCATTGCATACTTGTCAGGATTCGCGTAGCTCAGAGCCAGATCTCGGTGCCTTGACGCCATAAACTTGAACCAATTTGCAATTAGCTCCATGAACCACGCCGTTGTCTCAGCTGTCACAGGAAGGACATCTTTTTCAATCAAGTATCGGATGGCTGGCGGTGCCTCACGAAAGAGCCTCACGGCTATTCCGACCTTCATTTTCGTGAAGTGGCCATCACTGATGTGAACATCAGAAAGTGCAGGGGCAATCTTCAACTCATTGCTTCGGTCGTAGTCTAGGACAGCTTGGACGTGTTCCACAGTCACAATGTTACTGGGCAGGTTGTTTGCTTCTTTTTGTTTCTTCTCCAAGTGTGAAACTGCGATGTGTCAGAAGCTGGGCCTTGATATTTTTCAGCACATGAGACGGGTCCGGCATGAAGAATAACTCCCGGTTGGCAAAATAAGGGTGAGGGACGGAATCGACAGTGTTTGAGTCTCGGTGGCTTGAAAATCCCAGATACCTCCACATGGATCTGTTGGCACTGCCCATGTCGCTAGTCACCACAAGCACCTTGAAACCAATCTCTGAGCACAATCGAATAATTTCAAAAGTCTGATCTTTCAGCACCTGTCCATCAATTGACGCTCCGGTGAAGTGGTACGCTATAACTTGTTTCCATCTGCTATTCAGGCCTCCAAGCATGAATACCAACGCGTTCTTTGCAAGTTTCTCAGGCTGATGTGGCATAGTTACTGCTCCGAGCAAGACATCCTGGGAACGGTCGTGATCGAAGCCCTCGGTTATCTTCATCTCGTCAAGAAAAAGGACACAGTCCCTTTCAATATCGCTCATGCTCTTCACCTTACTTTCGAGAATCTTGAAAACTTCGTGCAAAATTCCAGGCAAGAATGCGATGTTCTGCAGTCGCCGAATCAGAGTGTGGTTAGACGGTAGAGGGTACCGAAGCGAGAGCAGCACTTCGCATGACCAGAATTCAGGGACACCTCCTCTGATGCAGGTTCTGCCTGATAGCAGAAGAACGTGTAAGAAAGCCAACTTGAAAGAAAAGTATGCGGCGAGGAGGAAGGAAGATGGAATGAGACGTGGGCAGACGAGAAAGGGAATTTGTACATCAGATATCGCGCGCGGAGCCCGGCTATCAGCAGCAATTGCCCAGCGCAAAATGAAAACGTGATGAATCAGCTTTGATAAGCTTTGCCAAACTTGCCAAAGCGTGTGGAACGGGGTGATTGCCACTTGTAAGGCTAGCCCTGGTCCATTTTTTGTTCTCTCTGTGGGGAATGGGGATGCCTTCGACGATGACCAATGTGTGTCCTGGGGCAACTTCTGAAGGAAATGTGCCGACGTATGTGTGACAGTGTCTGAGGAAAAGCCCAGAAATTATCCTACATTATGCTGAAAAGAAATTATGCTCGATAAGCTAAGAAAGCGCATTCAGTAACCGCACCTCACTTTGTTACTTGCACCTTGTTACTCAGTGATCACGTATCGTACGCTTCAGTTTGTTCTTGGCTTTATCATGAGGACACTTCAATGCTTAATTCCAAATTTTGCGTCTTAGTTTCTTCCCGGCACCATCAAGAATGCTTGTCGGTTATCAACTCCCTCCCTTAGGGAAATAAAAATAAGAAAATAAACAAGCGGAAGAGTGCTTATTTTAAGAACATCTAGAGGTGAAAGCAGAGTCACGTTCGGCACAAGAAAGTGCCGAAACCAACACTTCCTAAATAATGTCGGGCATGCACGCTTACGTCACCTATATGAAGGCCTGCGACCTGCTTCGAGCTTTCTTCTCGTTCGTTCTTTCATTTACTTCATGGCAGCATCCACCAATGCGACGCAAGGGACAGGCCTTCTCCATATCCTGGAGGTGTTGCTCAAATAGGCGCTCGAATCAAAGACAAAAGGAAGAGAGATACCCAAGCAGCTTATGTCTCGAGTGCAATAGTTGTGGACGGTATGTGTATTATCAATGTAATTAGTGCGGCCGTTAATTATTTTCGTAATGAATCTTCATAATTCCTGAAAACAAGCTGAGCGCACAATTCCAGATTGGGAGAACACAACCCTGAGAAGTCTAGTCAGCAGGAATCGAAACAGTAAGTTGCCGCGAGTTCGGCAGCCGCTCTTTCCTATCACCTTCACTGTCACCGTTTGACGATACTGACATCGCGCTGTTCCTCAAAACATGGGGGGGCCCCGCTTCCTAGCGTCCTCGTTGTTTTTCTCTCGTTAAAATCTGTTACAACGCAGACATTTATTAAGCAGCGGAATCGGCGATTACCTTTTTGTTATCTGCCAGGTTTTTACAGTAATGCATTTGTACTTTTATTGTGTGACGTTTATGGCATCACATCGCGAACTGTGTTGTGCAGATCAAACGAGATAACCCGCAAAGAAAATCAAGTACGGCACGTTTTATGATAATGTAGACTGAGAAACAACATCGCTATTTCCCTCGCTCCAGGGACAAAGCGTGCTGTTCCATGATTTCAGGAACAACCTGTTGTCAGTTGAGAAGTGGTGACACCGAGTCAGGGAGAGGAGAAATTGTCGCAAAACCCGAACAGTGTTCAATTATTTTGTATGTTCGGACATTTTTTTACTAAAGCGCAAACAGGTTCTGTGATTTCGGTTCTTGCGGCGTAGGCCCCTCAGGGTTATGCTCAACATCTTTGCAATTACGCAGTCAACGTATTTTCACTAATTATAATGATTTATCGCGAATGTTAGTTAACGGCTGCGCTATTTGTTTATACGCCACCACCTTTGAATTGGTCGCGTACGAAATAGATATATTGAACGACTTTTGCGAGAAAGTCATTTTGAAAGTCATTCGCGGATTTCATCAAATTCATTCAGTTTTACTTTACCTACCCTGTATACAGGGTATCCCAGCTAAATGTGATCATATTTTTTAAAAGATATATCTATCACTTCCTCCGAGATGAAATCAATTTGAGATATAGCGTATGCTCAAGGGCATTCCTTGGGAGGGCATTAGCAGACTCCTAAGGCAATGTCTTAATTCTTTCAATAATAAAAGCTACGACGTTGTTCCAATGAGAAAATCTGATCTCATCGGTCACCAGATACCAAAGCCGTTTTCAGAACAAAAGTCTGTTCGATATATCGCATGAAAAAAAATTCGTGAAGAAACACCTTTTTTTTTCTTTCTTTTGTTCTTTGTGCATCTTCAATAATAATTGGGTGTTTACGTCGCGAGACAACTGAGTTGTGCATCTTCGAAAAAGCGTCTTTCGATGACCCCCGATGCCAAAGAGTGAAAGAGCACAGTGCCGACTCATGCGTGGAAGATTGGTTAACTTGCGGAAAGAAAAAAAAATGTATCAGGGTGACTCTATCGGAGCTGCACTTATCTTGAGCTGCATTTTCCGTCTTTTTTTTATACATTTTCACGGACGCAAGAGGCGACAGTGTGCTCTTTCATTCTCTCGTGTTGGGGGCGAAGGAAAGACGCCACTCTAGAGATGCGTAATAAATAAAATAAAGAAATGGTGTTCCTTCACGATTTTTTCTTCTGCGAACGGTCTATCGAACGGATTTTTGTTCTGAAAACGGCTTTGGTATTTGGTGACTAAAGAGGTCAGATGTTCTCATTGGAACAACTTCGTAGCATTCATAATGAAAAAGTTAATTATTGAAAGTTAGTTAAGACATTGCCTTAGAAGTCTCCTAATGCCTTCCTAGAGAGCGCCCTTCAGCATATATTTCATCTCGGAAAAAGTTATAGATATACTTTTAAAAAATATGGTAACATTTAGCTGGGACACCATGTATATGACAATAAACACGCATGGTATTTTTAACATATTCATTATTTTGCTATAAGAACGAGTTAACCCGTAAGGAGGTTACGGCCTTGCACAATGCTGCATGAGAACGAAAAATTTGGCGAGGTACAGAATAAAGGAAGTTTAAGCCACATGTCCGGAATTTATGTTGAACGATTGAAATACATCTACACTACGAAAAGCATGCGTAGGAATTTCTTTACTTTAATTCCAATTACCATTAGAGCGAGTCAAAGCTGACCCCACATGTTTGAAATTTATGGTAAATGAAGGGCAAGCATGTACACTACAACAAACACGCGTGGCACTTGGTGCATTTCAATTAGTTTCCCCATTATAGCGCGTTAAAGTATACCCGCGTGACGATTCCGTGTCAGATCGACTTCTGTCAACGTAAATTTGATGAGTTCCGCCTTGACAGGGAACAAAGGACGTTTAAGCCACATGTTTGAAATTTATGGTAAATGATGGACAAGCATCTACACTACAACAAACACGCGTGGCACTTTTTGCATTTCAATTAGTTTCCCCATTATAGCGCGTTAAAGTGTACCCGCGTGACGATTCCGTGTCAGATCGACTTCTGTCAACGTAAATTTGATGAGTTCCGCCTTGACAGGGAACAAAGGACGTTTAAGCCACATGTTTCAAATTGATGGTAAATGATGGACAAGCATCTACACTACAACAAACACGCGTGGCACTTTTTGCATTTCACTTAGTTTCCCCATTATAGCGCGTTAAAGTGTACCCGCGTGACGATTCCGTGTCAGATCGACTTCTGTCAACGTAAATTTGATGAGTTCCGCCTTGACAGGGAACAAAGGACGTTTAAGCCACATGTTTGAAATTGGTGGTAAATGATGGGCAAGCATGTACACTACAACAAACACGCGTGGCACTTTTTGCATTTCAATTAGTTTCCCCATTATAGCGCGTTAAAGTGTACCCGCGTGACGATTCCGTGTCAGATCGACTTCTGTCAACGTAAATTTGATGAGTTCCGCCTTGACAGGGAACAAAGGACGTTTAAGCCACATGTTTCAAATTGATGGTAAATGATGGACAAGCATCTACACTACAACAAACACGCGTGGCACTTTTTGCATTTCAATTAGTTTCCCCATTATAGCGCGTTAAAGTGTACCCGCGTGACGATTCCGTGTCAGATCGACTTCTGTCAACGTAAATTTGATGAGTTCCGCCTTGACAGGGAACAAAGGACGTTTAAGCCACATGTTTGAAATTGGTGGTAAATGATGGGCAAGCATGTACACTACAACAAACACGCGTGGCACTTTTTGCATTTCAATTAGTTTCCCCATTATAGCGCGTTAAAGTGTACCCGCGTGACGATTCCGTGTCAGATCGACTTCTGTCAACGTAAATTTGATGAGTTCCGCCTTGACAGGGAACAAAGGACGTTTAAGCCACATGTTTCAAATTGATGGTAAATGATGGACAAGCATCTACACTACAACAAACACGCGTGGCACTTTTTGCATTTCAATTAGTTTCCCCATTATAGCGCGTTAAAGTGTACCCGCGTGACGATTCCGTGTCAGATCGACTTCTGTCAACGTAAATTTGATGAGTTCCGCCTTGACAGGGAACAAAGGACGTTTAAGCCACATGTTTGAAATTGGTGGTAAATGATGGGCAAGCATGTACACTACAACAAACACGCGTGGCACTTTTTGCATTTCAATTAGTTTCCCCATTATAGCGCGTTAAAGTGTACCCGCGTGACGATTCCGTGTCAGATCGACTTCTGTCAACGTAAATTTGATGAGTTCCGCCTTGACAGGGAACAAAGGACGTTTAAGCCACATGTTTGAAATTGGTGGTAAATGATGGGCAAGCATGTACACTACAACAAACACGCGTGGCACTTTTTGCATTTCAATTAGTTTCCCCATTATAGCGCGTTAAAGTGTACCCGCGTGACGATTCCGTGTCAGATCGACTTCTGTCAACGTAAATTTGATGAGTTCCGCCTTGACAGGGAACAAAGGACGTTTAAGCCACATGTTTGAAATTGGTGGTAAATGATGGGCAAGCATGTACACTACAACAAACACGCGTGGCACTTTTTGCATTTCAATTAGTTTCCCCATTATAGCGCGTTAAAGTGTACCCGCGTGACGATTCCGTGTCAGATCGACTTCTGTCAACGTAAATTTGATGAGTTCCGCCTTGACAGGGAACAAAGGACGTTTAAGCCACATGTTTGAAATTTATGGTAAATGAAGGGCAAGCATGTACACTACAACAAACACGCGTGGCACTTGGTGCATTTCAATTAGTTTCCCTATTATAGCGCGTTAAAGTATACCCGCGTGACGATTCCGTGTCAGATCGACTTCTGTCAACGTAAATTTGATGAGTTCCGCCTTGACAGGGAACAAAGGACGTTTAAGCCACATGTTTGAAATTGGTGGTAAATGATGGGCAAGCATGTACACTACAACAAACACGCGTGGCACTTTTTGCATTTCAATTAGTTTCCCCATTATAGCGCGTTAAAGTGTACCCGCGTGACGATTCCGTGTCAGATCGACTTCTGTCAACGTAAATTTGATGAGTTCCGCCTTGACAGGGAACAAAGGACGTTTAAGCCACATGTTTCAAATTGATGGTAAATGATGGACAAGCATCTACACTACAACAAACACGCGTGGCACTTTTTGCATTTCAATTAGTTTCCCCATTATAGCGCGTTAAAGTGTACCCGCGTGACGATTCCGTGTCAGATCGACTTCTGTCAACGTAAATTTGATGAGTTCCGCCTTGACAGGGAACAAAGGACGTTTAAGCCACATGTTTGAAATTGGTGGTAAATGATGGGCAAGCATGTACACTACAACAAACACGCGTGGCACTTTTTGCATTTCAATTAGTTTCCCCATTATAGCGCGTTAAAGTGTACCCGCGTGACGATTCCGTGTCAGATCGACTTCTGTCAACGTAAATTTGATGAGTTCCGCCTTGACAGGGAACAAAGGACGTTTAAGCCACATGTTTCAAATTGATGGTAAATGATGGACAAGCATCTACACTACAACAAACACGCGTGGCACTTTTTGCATTTCAATTAGTTTCCCCATTATAGCGCGTTAAAGTGTACCCGCGTGACGATTCCGTGTCAGGTCGACTTCTGTCAACGTAAATTTGATGAGTTCCGCCTTGACAGGGAACAAAGGACGTTTAAGCCACATGTTTCAAATTGATGGTAAATGATGGACAAGCATCTACACTACAACAAACACGCGTGGCACTTTTTGCATTTCAATTAGTTTCCCCATTATAGCGCGTTAAAGTGTACCCGCGTGACGATTCCGTGTCAGATCGACTTCTGTCAACGTAAATTTGATGAGTTCCGCCTTGACAGGGAACAAAGGACGTTTAAGCCACATGTTTGAAATTGGTGGTAAATGATGGGCAAGCATGTACACTACAACAAACACGCGTGGCACTTTTTGCATTTCAATTAGTTTCCCCATTATAGCGCGTTAAAGTGTACCCGCGTGACGATTCCGTGTCAGATCGACTTCTGTCAACGTAAATTTGATGAGTTCCGCCTTGACAGGGAACAAAGGACGTTTAAGCCACATGTTTGAAATTGGTGGTAAATGATGGGCAAGCATGTACACTACAACAAACACGCGTGGCACTTTTTGCATTTCAATTAGTTTCCCCATTATAGCGCGTTAAAGTGTACCCGCGTGACGATTCCGTGTCAGATCGACTTCTGTCAACGTAAATTTGATGAGTTCCGCCTTGACAGGGAACAAAGGACGTTTAAGCCACATGTTTGAAATTTATGGTAAATGAAGGGCAAGCATGTACACTACAACAAACACGCGTGGCACTTGTTGCATTTCAATTAGTTTCCCCTATTATAGCGCGTTAAAGTATACCCGCGTGACGATTCCGTGTCAGATCGACTTCTGTCAACGTAAATTTGATGAGTTCCGCCTTGACAGGGAACAAAGGACGTTTAAGCCACATGTTTGAAATTGGTGGTAAATGATGGGCAAGCATGTACACTACAACAAACACGCGTGGCACTTTTTGCATTTCAATTAGTTTCCCCATTATAGCGCGTTAAAGTGTACCCGCGTGACGATTCCGTGTCAGATCGACTTCTGTCAACGTAAATTTGATGAGTTCCGCCTTGACAGGGAACAAAGGACGTTTAAGCCACATGTTTCAAATTGATGGTAAATGATGGACAAGCATCTACACTACAACAAACACGCGTGGCACTTTTTGCATTTCAATTAGTTTCCCCATTATAGCGCGTTAAAGTGTACCCGCGTGACGATTCCGTGTCAGATCGACTTCTGTCAACGTAAATTTGATGAGTTCCGCCTTGACAGGGAACAAAGGACGTTTAAGCCACATGTTTGAAATTGGTGGTAAATGATGGGCAAGCATGTACACTACAACAAACACGCGTGGCACTTTTTGCATTTCAATTAGTTTCCCCATTATAGCGCGTTAAAGTGTACCCGCGTGACGATTCCGTGTCAGATCGACTTCTGTCAACGTAAATTTGATGAGTTCCGCCTTGACAGGGAACAAAGGACGTTTAAGCCACATGTTTGAAATTTATGGTAAATGATGGGCAAGCATGTACACTACAACAAACACGCGTGGCACTTTTTGCATTTCAATTAGTTTCCCCATTATAGCGCGTTAAAGTGTACCCGCGTGACGATTCCGTGTCAGATCGACTTCTGTCAACGTAAATTTGATGAGTTCCGCCTTGACAGGGAACAAAGGACGTTTAAGCCACATGTTTCAAATTGATGGTAAATGATGGACAAGCATCTACACTACAACAAACACGCGTGGCACTTTTTGCATTTCAATTAGTTTCCCCATTATAGCGCGTTAAAGTGTACCCGCGTGACGATTCCGTGTCAGATCGACTTCTGTCAACGTAAATTTGATGAGTTCCGCCTTGACAGGGAACAAAGGACGTTTAAGCCACATGTTTGAAATTGGTGGTAAATGATGGGCAAGCATGTACACTACAACAAACACGCGTGGCACTTTTTGCATTTCAATTAGTTTCCCCATTATAGCGCGTTAAAGTGTACCCGCGTGACGATTCCGTGTCAGATCGACTTCTGTCAACGTAAATTTGATGAGTTCCGCCTTGACAGGGAACAAAGGACGTTTAAGCCACATGTTTCAAATTGATGGTAAATGATGGACAAGCATCTACACTACAACAAACACGCGTGGCACTTTTTGCATTTCAATTAGTTTCCCCATTATAGCGCGTTAAAGTGTACCCGCGTGACGATTCCGTGTCAGATCGACTTCTGTCAACGTAAATTTGATGAGTTCCGCCTTGACAGGGAACAAAGGACGTTTAAGCCACATGTTTCAAATTGATGGTAAATGATGGACAAGCATCTACACTACAACAAACACGCGTGGCACTTTTTGCATTTCAATTAGTTTCCCCATTATAGCGCGTTAAAGTGTACCCGCGTGACGATTCCGTGTCAGATCGACTTCTGTCAACGTAAATTTGATGAGTTCCGCCTTGACAGGGAACAAAGGACGTTTAAGCCACATGTTTGAAATTGGTGGTAAATGATGGGCAAGCATGTACACTACAACAAACACGCGTGGCACTTTTTGCATTTCAATTAGTTTCCCCATTATAGCGCGTTAAAGTGTACCCGCGTGACGATTCCGTGTCAGATCGACTTCTGTCAACGTAAATTTGATGAGTTCCGCCTTGACAGGGAACAAAGGACGTTTAAGCCACATGTTTCAAATTGATGGTAAATGATGGACAAGCATCTACACTACAACAAACACGCGTGGCACTTTTTGCATTTCAATTAGTTTCCCCATTATAGCGCGTTAAAGTGTACCCGCGTGACGATTCCGTGTCAGATCGACTTCTGTCAACGTAAATTTGATGAGTTCCGCCTTGACAGGGAACAAAGGACGTTTAAGCCACATGTTTGAAATTGGTGGTAAATGATGGGCAAGCATGTACACTACAACAAACACGCGTGGCACTTTTTGCATTTCAATTAGTTTCCCCATTATAGCGCGTTAAAGTGTACCCGCGTGACGATTCCGTGTCAGATCGACTTCTGTCAACGTAAATTTGATGAGTTCCGCCTTGACAGGGAACAAAGGACGTTTAAGCCACATGTTTCAAATTGATGGTAAATGATGGACAAGCATCTACACTACAACAAACACGCGTGGCACTTTTTGCATTTCAATTAGTTTCCCCATTATAGCGCGTTAAAGTGTACCCGCGTGACGATTCCGTGTCAGATCGACTTCTGTCAACGTAAATTTGATGAGTTCCGCCTTGACAGGGAACAAAGGACGTTTAAGCCACATGTTTGAAATTGGTGGTAAATGATGGGCAAGCATGTACACTACAACAAACACGCGTGGCACTTTTTGCATTTCAATTAGTTTCCCCATTATAGCGCGTTAAAGTGTACCCGCGTGACGATTCCGTGTCAGATCGACTTCTGTCAACGTAAATTTGATGAGTTCCGCCTTGACAGGGAACAAAGGACGTTTAAGCCACATGTTTCAAATTGATGGTAAATGATGGACAAGCATCTACACTACAACAAACACGCGTGGCACTTTTTGCATTTCAATTAGTTTCCCCATTATAGCGCGTTAAAGTGTACCCGCGTGACGATTCCGTGTCAGATCGACTTCTGTCAACGTAAATTTGATGAGTTCCGCCTTGACAGGGAACAAAGGACGTTTAAGCCACATGTTTGAAATTGGTGGTAAATGATGGGCAAGCATGTACACTACAACAAACACGCGTGGCACTTTTTGCATTTCAATTAGTTTCCCCATTATAGCGCGTTAAAGTGTACCCGCGTGACGATTCCGTGTCAGATCGACTTCTGTCAACGTAAATTTGATGAGTTCCGCCTTGACAGGGAACAAAGGACGTTTAAGCCACATGTTTCAAATTGATGGTAAATGATGGACAAGCATCTACACTACAACAAACACGCGTGGCACTTTTTGCATTTCAATTAGTTTCCCCATTATAGCGCGTTAAAGTGTACCCGCGTGACGATTCCGTGTCAGATCGACTTCTGTCAACGTAAATTTGATGAGTTCCGCCTTGACAGGGAACAAAGGACGTTTAAGCCACATGTTTCAAATTGATGGTAAATGATGGACAAGCATATACACTACAACAAACACGCGTGGCACTTTTTGCATTTCAATTAGTTTCCCCATTATAGCGCGTTAAAGTGTACCCGCGTGACGATTCCGTGTCAGATCGACTTCTGTCAACGTAAATTTGATGAGTTCCGCCTTGACAGGGAGCAAAGGACGTTTAAGCCACATGTTTCAAATTGATGGTAAATGATGGACAAGCATCTACACTACAACAAACACGCGTGGCACTTTTTGCATTTCAAGTAGTTTCCCCATTATAGCGCGTTAAAGTGTACCCGCGTGTCGATTCCGTGTCATGTCAACCTCTATCAATGGAAATTTGATGAGTTCCACCTTGACAGGGACGTTTAAGCTACAACTCTTTTCCCTGAGATGTTTGCATTCGTTACAGGTCCCAAATTAATGGTAAATGTATCATGTATCAGCGCTACAACAAACACGCGTGGTAATTCGTTCATCTTAAATACCCTTACCATTAGAGCGCGTCAAAGTTTACCCACATAATTGATTCCGTTGTCTCATCGACCTGGAGTTCACAGTCAAGAAAGGGCGTTTATATCACAAGTCCTAAATTTATTTGAAATGATTGACAATAATCTACATTACAACAAACGCGTGTGGTATTGTGCAAAACGGGGATTCGTGTAGCGGTGAAGTAAGTGTGAGTGCAAGGAGACGTCATCTGCTATTCACATATTATCTGCACAGGCTGTCGCACAGCATTAGGGCAACTAAATCAAACTGAACGCCATGCAGTGTGATATAGATCCAGTACAGCATTATTAAGCCAAAACTCTGACGCTCTCGCCCTGCCGTTACTCTCATACCTACCTCTTTTAAACTACCTCAAAAAAAAAAAAAAAAAAGAAGCCGAGAAGACCGGGGGATCGAACCACGGACCCCGAAAGCAACGACCAGCACTTTACTACTGAGCCAACGATGCCATACGTCATTCCTTCAGGAATGCAGGTACAGACGCTTCGCAAGCCACATCGAGCTTGTCAATACTTTTTTTGTCGTGGGAACAAAATAGGAGCGTCCCACAACAGCGCACAAAGTTGCAAAGCGTACAAGACAAATTCAACTTTCATGTCCTACCTGCGCATTTTCCGGAGAACCCACTGTTTTAGCCAAGTACAACAAAAATAGCACACCACTGCATTCTGCCATGAAGCCAACACTGCGAAAATATGTCCTCCAGGAACAAAACTGTGACGCTCTTGCGCTTCCATTCCACTAGTACACCATCGATGGGCCTCTCACAGCAACACCCATGTGTGGGCTTTCCTTTCTAAAGCTCAGCGTCAACAGATATTCTAACAAATCCAGGTGGAATGCATTGCTTCAATGGAGGGCAGCGAGTACGCCGGTCAAGGCAACTTTAAGAAACCGTGTCCCGGATTTCTGGGAATGTAACCTGTAGTTCCACAGCTGAATTTGATTTGCAGAGCCTGCTTAATTGTTTCCACTGACCATGTGTTGCCCTTGTTATGTGGTCGAAGAGCCGCCTTCTTCTGATCTTCATTAAGGAAGGGCATGTTTAGGAGTCGCTGCAACTGCTCTTCTAAAGCTGCTACCCTTCTTCGAAGTTTCTTGACTGTGTTTTGAGAAGCCACGTGCTTCGACTTCAGGTCTTCATTTTGCCTCAGGGCATCATGGAGAAGTTTTCTTAGTTCCGCAGATTCGAAGTCGTCACCTTTGGCTGGGGCACAGGCTGACGGTGGGACCGCCTCCCTGCTTTCATTGCTTGCATTATCCAAGCACACTGTGATGTTCTGCTGCACAGGGTTTTCCTCGGCAAAATTGTTCCGGCTTGAAGGACCCATGGTAACGTCCGGAGACTGATCCATTGATTCCTGTTGGCTTCCTTTGGGGCATGTGTTGTCGCCAATTGCTGGTTCCGTTGTTTGTCTCTTACGCGGTGGCTTACGCCTCAGCGGCATAGCTGAAATGGAACGGCAGCTGTATGTGAGATCATGCCTATAACCAACGAGAGTCAGTCAAAAAGCATGCAATGGGTTCCACACAGGTACTCACGCCGAAAGTCAAACAAGGTTGGCACAGCATCCTGTCTGAGCTTCCTCCTCCCGTCTAGCCTACTCTGCTAAAGGCGTCGGGCTCGAAGTGTTTCTGAAATTTAACGTAAATAACCACTGATCTACCGGAATACACGGTACACACTGCACGCTGCAAAGGTGCTTGCTTATACCTCGCACACGTACGAGCTCCTTGTTGGTCCCAGGCGAAAATCTGGACTGGTCCCAGGATGGTTCCAGTTGAATCTGGACTGGTTCCAGTTGGATGTTTGATGGTCCCGGAATGGTTCCAGTTGAATGTGGATGGTCCCAGCTGGATTCCCAAGTGGGGTGGCTGGTTCCACTTTGGTGACATCAGTGGTACCACTCTGGTCTCAGATGGTTCCAGAAGTTCCAGCTGGAGCCTCACAGGTACCATTTTGTTCCCAGAATGGTCGCTGAGACTCCAAGTTGGGCAGCTTCCCCCTTTGAGATTTCATCTTGTCCACACTTGCCATGTTTTGTTTGATCTATTACTCTGATCTATTTTAGCACAGGTATGCTCTTTTTGTTGCTGTTTATCCAGGTGCGCGCGTCTGCGATCAAATATATGCTGTATCCCTGTAACTCCAATTTGTGCACATTCTCATCTGAGGTGAATATCATAACATATTAAGTACCAGAGAAATGTAAAAAAATACTACTCAACAACAACAAAAATTAAGCTAAATACTAGAAGAAAGACAACAACAAAAAAAGAAAAGGTAATTGCAGAGGCTGATGCAAAGTGAAGTCTCCCGGCTCTCGCCGGGAGAGAGAGGAGAGGGCGAGAGTGGCAGGCGGCAGTTGGAAGGGTTGGAAGTTGGAACCTGTACTTGCTTGTACGTTGTATGTACGCGTCGCAGCAAGTTGGTTTTGCTTCAGTAGCAGTCGCAAGGATGGTGTATCTCCTGTGCAGTATTTACATGTGTTTCAGTGCGCTTTGTAAGACAATGCGATGACAATGGTTCCTGTGCAACACATTGTCGATTTCCCGGAAGAGTTTTGACGCCAAGAAGACGTAAACGGCGTGGGGGCAAGAACGCACTGTGAAACGCCGAATGGATTGCACGTCAAGAATGTTTGCAGGTATGAGTGATGACCGTGATGTTTTGATTACTATTAATTAGATGTTTCATTTTAGAAACTTCGGAGGAACTTGAAGAGAAACATGATAAGATGATTCTGAACGTACGGTGAAGAGGAATGCGGTGTAGGTCGCGACCTGCATGGAAAACAGGAGTGCCGTGTCATCTTCTCTAAGAAAATACAAGATGTGAGGTGGCCAACGAACGAAAGCTCCCAGTGGTCCGTGAGTGCATCGCACAGTCAGGCATATGCTTTGTCTAGACACAGTGAATGATCAGACTTATACTACGTGGTATGTACATGTAGAGATGTATTGATTATTTCTTTCTGCTCAGTGTATGCTTTTCGCGGAATAAAAGGTAATTACTTGAGCAATATGTGCATTTCTACGCATTATTTTCGGTCATGCATTCAGTGGTCCCAGCTGCTAAGTGGCCGGATCCCGGACCACTTAGCCAGAGGGGACCACTGGATCAATTCCACTTCAAGTGGGACCATCGTGAAGCTGGTTCCACTTTAAACTGGTCCCAGTTACTAAGTGGTCCCACACTCAAAGTGGGACCTGTCCAATAAACCACTTTGAAGTGGTCCCACTCCAGATTTTTGCCTGGGTTCCCATTCTGCTCTCTTTACTTGCGCGAGCCAAACATCTTTCCGCTTTTTTGATGCTGGGAAGCGATACAAACGCGCACCTTTCCGAGAGTGATTGGCACACTTGGGAACACAGCACCCTGGCATTTTTCTGCACGACGTATCATGCGAGCAACGCGCCCTGCAGATCTCCACGCACGCTGGTCTTCGTCCGCCAACCGAATGTATTTGCTCAATCAAGTAAGAACTGCTCAAACAAGAGCGAACGCTGGTTCGCGACCTCTTTGGCCGACAAATCAACGACCTGGAGGAGGAGGAGTGTCGTTGGGAGGAACCCGAGAGGTCTGCCTGCCTGATTAGGCGGCATGTTTCTCGGGAAGGGAAAGGTGGTGGAGAGGAGGAGAGGAAAGGGTGAAGTGGAAGACCGAGCGGAGACTGAGGATAGCTGCGTCCATGGGCCGACTTCAGGGGAACTGTGCCGGCATACGCCTATTACACATCTGAGGGAAACCCAGGAAAAACCCCAGACGGCACAGCCGGCCCGCGGATTCGAACCGCGGACCTCCCAGTCTCCAAGCGCACGCGTTACCGCTGCGCCACCGGAGCTGGTAATCAACGACCTCATACCAACAATACGGAGATTATCTGAGCCCTAGCAGTGGTTCTCAAATAAGTAAAGAAAAGAAAGAAGGAGCACTTTCATGCGTAAAGTCCGATGCAAAAGAACTGTGACCCGAACGCGGTACACGCAGGAAAAATGGGACGGAACAATAGTATTACCCGAGGTTTGTAAAGAGTGCAATAATCTTTTTCAAGACGCAAGCACACATGGACCCGCGGAACGACAGGTTTCAGCAGTAATAGAGGCAGTTCTGACACGTTTGTTGCTCGCTGGATTTGAAATTCCAGACGGATGAGTTGCGATATTTGTTCCCAAAAAATACAATGACGCTAAGATACAGAAGAAATGCAATACATGTGCCGGATGGCCGCTCGAACGCGCAAAATGCACAGCGGGCAATCGGCAGTGCGTAGCAAGTTGGGAGTCAAAATGCGCGCTCCGCGCGAGGGCGAGGAGGAAAGGCGGCGTTGGCACGGTTAAAAGGTGTCTCCTCCCTGAAAAGCGGAGAAGCCGCAGCAACCCATGGAGGCTCCCTATGAAAGCCCAGTGCGAAGCCAGTAAAGGCCGAAACAGCTGTCCAATGCTGGTGTGGCGACGTTTGGGACTTATAAACATATGTTCAACGTGCAGCCAAAGAGCCTATGCTATTTTTCTTCACTTAATACTTTACTGGCTTCGCACTGGGCTTTCAGAGGTGAGTTTCTCACCCTGACGGGAGGACATCACGTTCCACGTGACCTTCCGACGCCACTCGCTCAAACGTCGCCCACCTATGCATTGCTGATGAAGGCCCAATAAGGCCGAAACAGCTGTCCAATGCTGGTGTGGCGACGTTTGGGATTTATAAACATATGTGCAACGTGCAGCCAAAGAGCCTATGCTATTTTTCTTCACTATATATATATATATAATTATTTCCCCAAAAATGACATGGTCAACGATGTTTGTCCTTGGACAACTTTTGCTGTCGTTTCATGCCACTTGGGTGAATTTTCAATTGCAGAAACTTTAATTTCTTGAATTGAACTCTGGAAATTGTCAAGTGAACCTTACTTTCTTTTGACAGAAGCAGACATTTGTCCAAATCCTCCACAAAGTACACTCAGTAGGATGCTCAAAGTCACTGAAATCAATTAGCAAAAATAGGCAAAAAATTGCTGCTTGGCCACGCCCACTCTCCGCAGAAAAGAAGTGGTGACGGAAAAAGTGATAAGGCGATTGTTCGTGCCTTTGTGCTGGCGTTACTTCGTCACCTCCAGAAGTACGTGCGGTAAGTGCACAGACTTAGTTAAACAAACTATTTGATTACGGGACGTACGGTAGACGCGCTTTTTGGTGCATTGATTGTTACTGTATTGCAGGCCAGGGGCATTAACCACATGCGGCTTGCCGCACTCGCCAACCACATTTCTATCACATTGCTTCTACTAATGATTTTGTTTTCTGAGTTCTGTTAGATTCTGACAGTATCCCCCTCTTCTTTCATGAACTGCGACAACATATATTTTTTTGAATGCACAAAGAGCCCTTAGTTGCTGTGGCAACAATACTTCGCGCAGGTTCCCAACTGGTGACGAAGCAGGCTCTGTGAAGGAAACGTTCCTACGAAAAGGTGGTTTTCCTGGAATTGTGGGTGCTGTCGATGGCACTCACATTCGTATTCAAGCTCCTGTACAACATGAGGAAAACTACATCAACCGAAAAGGCTTTCACTCCCTGAATGTTCAAGTGGTAGTGGATGCCAATTCGTACATTACAAATGTTGTGGCTAAGTGGCCAGTCAGCGTTCACGATTCTCGAATCCTTCGAAGCAGCAGCATCGGAGAACGCTTTGAAAGTGGCCACATTCGAGGCATGCTGCTCGGCGACAGTGGGTACCCGTGCAGGCCGCGGCTTATGACAGCGTTCCTAGGACCAAATGGGCATGCCCAGGAGATGTACAATGAGGCGCACAAAACGTCACGGTCAGTTGTGGAACGGTAAGCAATCTGGATCAGTTCGGTAACCACATTTATGGATTATTCTATGACTCTCTTTCAGAGCAATTGGTCAGCTGAAGAGAAGGTTTGCTTGCCTCCATGGAGAACTTCGGATGGCACCTGAACGTTGCTGTGGCATTGTTGTTGCGTGCTGCATCCTCCACAATCTGGCAAAGCAGCTGGGAATTCCTGATGACAGAGCTGAGCCAGAACTTCAGGATGACTCTGATGAGCAAGAGCCACAACGGGCACCACAAGACAGGCTGAACGTACGGAACTTGGTTGTGCAGCGACATTTTACTTGAGGTAGAGAGCAAGTAAAATTCATGCCTAGATGTAGGGCTGCAACAGAACCCCCAAAATGTACACATTGCTCATTATGCCTGCAGCATTTTACTCAAGTATTCACAACAAGTAAGAGCACTACGTAATGATGCTCAGGTAAATACTAGACAATTGATACCCAGAAAACTGATACAATTGATATTTGATGCAAACATGTGACTGACATGCTTCAACTTCCACATAAACAAACAAAGGTATTATGTCACAGGAATAAAGTACATATACTAAACGTTTTGCAAGCATTGCTACTGACATGCTTACATGTACTTGCTAAAAAAATATTTACTCTTTCTTCTGTTTTTCCAACTGTCCTCTAAGAAAAATTTAGTCATGTAAAGAAAAGCATTCTGTGCCTGGAGCATTGTCACTACTCCCTGTTCGTAAAACATATTTCTTTCCGCCAATGTTTTTATTTCCAGCTGGAGTTTTTGTTTTTCCAATTTCAGGACCTCATCATATAACTGTGCAGATGGCTCCTTTTTCTTTCTACGAGCACCTGCACTGCGGCTTCGACGTGGGGCTGACTGCGGAGAGCTACCTCTTGGTAATTGGTGGACATCGGGGGCTAAGGACGGCACAGATGGTTCTGCTGACTCATCTGGGAGAATGTCAGTAGCTGCGTCAATGGTGGAGGAACCCTCATCTCGCTGTGTGGCCATCCTGCAGTGGCACAGAAAGTCCTCAAGATATGTGATGGGTAATGCATCGCCATATGTAATTTGTAGCATTACATGCTACGATTTGTGTCATCTTGACTGATTTTCCAAATAAAGCTGAATACTATTGTACATAATGCCGTATCGTAACTTACAGCAGTTCCTTTGGAGTCTCTGCGCTATCAATCCCTCCAGCAATTCCAATGACGCCTGCCGACTCTGCCCCTATGACGTCAAGAACAGCGGACATGACAGGCGGTATATATACCTGGCCCTTTTCACCTAAAAACAAAAAGATCATGTTGCCAATCTCCCTTTCAAATAACTCAGCTACCTCAAAAACGGATTAGTTGTGCTCAGCTCTCCCACTCCTTCACTAACTTTTCGTGAACGCATCCACATGAAGGCATTTTTCTTTCTTTTTCGTTTATTTTTTCTTTTTTCGTATTCACCTCCCTCACATCAAAAGCAGGGAATTGTGACGCAGTGTTCATATAAAAACAATACAACTCACGCGGTTTTAAGACTACTACAAGCTCCACATAACGGCAAATGAATTTAAGATAACGTCGAATTAAGAACTACGAATTAAGATACGTCGTCGTGTGTACTTACCTGTCTTGTTCATCTTTTTTCGAATTTCGGAGTATTGCCTCCGCATTCGCGTGCATACGTTGTCCCATCTCTTCGTTGTCCGACCTCCTGCTGCGATTTGTGGTGGTGGGGAAACTTACTGTTCAAAAGTAGCGTGACCTCTTCCCACGCTTTGCATTTCGTTTGGGTTGTCACGTCTCTCGAAAACTTTTTTTTCATGATATGTTTGCGCAGCTCGACCTCCTGCACCAGTTCTAGCGTTTCCTCTTCAGTCCAATTCGGTGCCTTGGGCTTTTTTGCTTCAGCGGTTGCCATGGTACATCGCATGCACTACTCACGCCGTTGACCACGTGAAAAAGTTTACCGCGTGTACTAGAATCTCCTCGGACACCTATACCGGCAGTGATTGGTCCAGAGCACTCAAACAGAAGGCGGGGCTAAGTTTTCGCGTCCCGCGATGTCATGGCATCGGAGGAAACGCATTCGTGGGGAGACTTTGCCTCCAAGAGCAACCTCACGTGAGAACCTCCTTACCGTCGTTCCGAGCAAACCACTCGGAGGATTTTTTTTTTTTCGTGAGGGAAACTCTCCGCGTGAGTCTGCTCCGCCTGAGAATATTCTCAAGCGTTACCGCGCTTCGTGCAATCCACTCGAAGGTCACGTGGTATGTCGGAGGAAAATTCTCGGCCATGAGTCTCCTCACCGAGCTTTGTGCAAAACGCCCCGCCCTCAGGGCTGCCAATTCTCAGTCGACTTTCGTGTCTTTACTTTGTGTGCTTATGCCCCACTTGAAACAGGGCACTGACTGAATGCTAGCGAATGCGATGAACGCGCCATGTCAGCAGCGTAGCAGCAGGTGTTTTTCCCAGTAACCAAGTTCTGAGCATAGATACCGACTGAATGGCAACGAACGATAAGCAGAGCGAACATTTCGAGCGAGCTGTCTGTGACTTGAGCACGTGCGCGTCCCTTTTCCATCTCTATATCATCCGCGGTTTTCGCCACGGATATACGGATATATCGACAAATGATTGCTTTGTTCTTCAAAGTGAAACTAACAATTTAAAATCATGGTGCGGACAGAACGGAGTAATTTTAAACGTATCGAAAACGTGTGTAATGTCTTTTACCAGGAAGCGTTCTTCTGTTGACTTCTCGTACGCACTGCAGTATACCCTGTGAAATGATCACTCGTAACTTCGAAACTTGGGTGTTTTCGTAGACAGTAATTTGAAATTTGTCCAACATGTTAACCATGTTATTAGCACGTCCTACGCAGTACTGGGGATTGTTTCAAGGGTTACGCGTGGATTCAGCGATCCTCACTGTCTCATTAGATTATTTCGGTCTTTAATCTTGCTAAAGGCCCAAAGCTAGAGTACTACTTCGTTGTATGGTATTGGAAATGTTTTGGCATCAACCATAGAAAACGTACAACGCCAATTTATTACAATTAAGTTTGACAGATATCTCGGGAGGCACTATTTTTATGAATATAACAGAATACTTAGTGGTTGCCATTTAGACATATTGGTTGCGAGTCGCAAAAGTCGAGACCTTATATTTTTGTGCAAATGTGTTCATTGCATTTTCGATAGCCAGTGTTTGATCGAATCAATTAGTTTTCATGCACCAATGCACCAATTTAGCTCACTGAGTCCCCTGGCCCGTGTGCATCATCTTTATAATAATGAAACTTGCGACACTGACGCTTTTGATTGTACAATGTTCAACTAATTAACGTTCCATTGTTTTGTACTAACCAACCATATTAGGAGGCCATCGCGCTGTTTATGGACAAGCTTGTAATACTGTATAACTATATATATGCCGGCAGATCGCTTGCTGTTTACCTGTCTGAACATTTCGTGTCTTTCCGCACCGCTCTTCGGTTTGCGTGCCTATGACCCCTTTTCTATCACAGCACTGACTGATGCAAGCCTACCATATACAACATACTTCGTCCGAATCGTGGCAGCAGGTGTTTCCGGTAGCAACCAACCTGAGATCGACCAGTTGTTCTCTAATGTGCATTTTGTTCCAAGCGCCGCATTACGCATAGTGTGCGCTACCGAAGTCCTCAAGTCTTTCAAGGGAACAGGTTGCTTTGACTGGATATTACCTAACAGAAAGTAAGATGACTTGCAAAGCTATTCTGCAGTGCATATTTTATGTGGCCACAGCGGTTGCAACAGACATCACTGTAAGCACAACCAGTGGTCGGATTTCTGGAGCCGTTGAACCGACATGGGGCATAGCGATCGCCCGCTTCCTCGGCATTCCGTACGCAAAACCTCCCTTAGGTTCACTTCGGTATCGACCGCCTGAACCAGCTTCGCCGTGGCAAGGAGTTCTAGAAACTAAAGAGTTTCGTGCTGCATGCGCTCAAGCAAACGGATCCTTTCCGCCTGAGACTCCCTGGCTTGTAGACAAGCGAATCGTGAGTGAAGATTGCTTGTTTCTTAACATCTGGGCCCCACAGACATGCACAAAAAGAAAAGCAATTTTGATATGGATCCACGGCGGCGGCTTCCGTACTGGCACGCCATCGACAGAGCTGTACGACGGAAAACTGCTGGCAGCTGTCGGAGACATTGTAGTAGCAAGCGTGGCATATCGTCTTGGAAGTACGGGTTTTCTCCACACTGGGGAGGACAGTTCACCTGGAAATTACGGTCTGTTAGACCAGGAGCTAGCTATTCATTGGATACGAGACAATGCAGAAGTATTTGGAGGTGACAGGTCTTCAATAACGCTATACGGCGAAAGCGCGGGCTCTGCCTCCGTAGGTCTTCATCTTCTGGCGACACGAAATGGAGGGATTGTACGTCGTGCCATTATGGGGAGCTGGAGTCCTTACGGGCTAATACCATCACAGAACGAAGTTGGACGCGAGTTGGCCACAACGCTGGCGAAAGCTGCTGGATGCGAGGGGGTTGGGGACGATTGGATCAAGGTCGTGTCATGTCTACGGTCAGTTTCAATTGAAGCCATTTTAGGAGCAGAAGACACACAATACCCTCAAGATCTCGTTACTTTCATGCCTTCGTACGGCAACGGCTACCTACCACTGTCATTTCAGGAGACACTTCGGGACCCCAATCTTGTCCCTATTGATGCCTTATTGATCGGCATAACTGCAGATGAAGGAAGCATATTCCTGTACACCAAAGACCCAGAACGTTTCAACATGAAGAATGAACCTGAAGGATTGACCTACTCAGAAGCTCTCGCGTTGCTTGCCTGCCCCTACTATCCTCGCTTGCCAAAAGCTTTGCAAAATGCGACCACTGGCATTTTTAAGGCTAGCGTCCAGGACGGAGAAGGAATCCTTCAGTCGCTGATAAACGCTGTTGGTGACCTCATAATGACGTGTCCAACACAGTTTTTTGCGGAAGCATACGCAAGACTAAACTACCCGGTCTACTTCTATGTGTTCGACCATCGGTCAGTGAAAAGTCGCTTGCCTCCGTGGATGGCCGCAGCGCACTTCACCGAGCTCCAGTACACCTTCGGTATGCCGTTTCGGTTTCCAGAGCGCTACACAGATCTGGATCGGGAGCAGAGTATGCTAATGATGGAACTTTTCACAGACTTCATAAACACAGGGTAAGTACAGCTGGCATGCCATCGCACAGAGGCTATCACTACCTCGTTTATATCTTGTTTTACAGAAGGCCGATGTTACAAGATGGCTCCGAATGGCCCACGTACACGAAGGAAGACCCTTATCATGTGAGACTCCATGCTGGCAACACCAGCATCGGGAGTGCATTTCATGAAAAGGGGTGTCGATTTATCCGCACAGCTGACATTTTGCTCGGCCTCATAAAGCCATGACAGGAACAGTATAGAGAGAGTTTGGAAATAAAATTTGCACGCGTCTGTCATACTGCGTTCATTCTCCGCATGAAATTACCGCAACGCAATCGTCCGCTCTCAGCCAATTATTTTGCGGGTATTACGTGTTCTTGATACTCGTCTATTTCTCCGGTCGTTCCTTGCTCTTCTAACCAACAAACGAGGCAAACAAATGAGCAGAGTTGCGTTGTTCCGTCCACTAGTCGGATAAGTGGAGATGTGGAGCACGCGTGGTATAGCTGTAGATGGATGGATGAATAAAGAATCCCTTTACATGACTGTTGCCAGCACTAGTGCATGCAACAACATAAACTATATTTTGATATCCCTTTACCCTTATAACTTACAGGAAGAACAGGTCGCAAGGTATTCCAGTGCTGTTCAAACCCATACAACCCGAGAAATCCTTTTGAAAGGAGAATCCTAACGTGATTGCAAAAGACATACGGTCTGCTGCACAAGAGAAAGTCGAGCCCCATCTTGTGAATAACGACGAATCCATGTGCATCCCCGTGAAGACGGAGGGGGCATTGTCCAACCTTTTGGACCATCGCAAGGTCGCGGGTGTGCATGTTGAAGTTATCATTCCGCCGTCGTATGTGAAAAAGCGGGGTAAAATTAACGATGTTCTTCTCGTGTACACCAACGATGACCTGGCTTGTTATTTGGCATGTGAGGGTGTCGTCTCGGCTCGCCGACAAGTACGATACGTTTCCCTTGATGACGGCTCGGATCGCCATGTCCCCTTGAGAAGTGTCATTCTCACGTTTCGGTCGAACCTGAAGTTGCCTCCGCAGGTTGATCTAGGATTTTTCCGTTTACGAAGTCCATGAGTAGGTGGACGGCCCAGTGCAATGTTTTCACTGCCAACGCTTTGGTCATCTTGCGCGTAGCTGCGGCTGGCCTCAACGCTGCAGAATTTGTGCCGGTACTCACAACTTGGACAACTGCACGGCTCGGCGGCAACCGAAGTGTGGCCCTATCTACGGTGGCCCTCACATTTTGTCGCATTCTCATTCTCCATGTAAGCGTGCTGCGATCCTGCGCTTCGTTTGTGCTTCGCCCAGTTTAGTCTACGAGACCATAATGTATCCGCTCAAAGACGGTCAGACTAGTCAATTGGAGCACCTTCCGAGAGTACAGCACGGGCTTGGTACAACCGGACATGTCAGCTGAACAACTTACTGACGTGCTTAGTGCCTCCCTCCGCTCGTCATCCTGAACTGTGATCGTGCCGACGGGTCATATGGACACCAAGCCTCGCGTTGAACAGCTCTGGGCGTGTAGAGGGAGGGCGGAACGAAAAGCTCGACGAACAGGTCTGCTTCAAGACATTTCGGCAGCACGGCGTGCAGCACAATCTGTCCAGAGGGAGCTGCGGTCTGTGCGGTCTGAGGCCGTTGGCGCCAGTTCTGAGCCGGTCTCTTGCCCTTTGCTCGTGTCTCCAAGGTTTGGCTTGTGTCACGGAGTCTGACAGAGACCCCTTCGCCTAGAAATCCTTTGGGTGCGCTCGCTGAAGAGATGACAGGTTTCCGTCGCCATTGCAGCGTCACGGATCCTGTCCTCGACTTTGTCACTTCCGTCGAACAAGCCAGCAGCCGAAAGAAAATTGTCATGGCGGTTTTCCTGGACGTCAAAGGAGTTTACGATACTGTCAGTCACCCCTCTGTGCTGCACGCACTGCTGCAAGCCCAGGCCTCTGACAGAACGTTCTTGTGGCTGGCGGATTTCCTGTCCGACGGAGCACACTCTGTTCGCAGGCATAAGGGGTGCACACCGAAGATCACACGAAGTTTAGCTCATGGTGTACCACAAGGGAGTGTCTTAAGCACAATTCTTTTCAATGTGGTAATAGCATGCCTAATGTCCTTCGTTAGCCCAAAACTTAAAATGTCAATTTATGCCGACGATATTTTGTATTTGGACAATTGGGAAACCAAGGGCAGCCATACGCCGTCGTCTTCATCTTTCACTGGATAGGATTTCGCGGTTCTCACTGAAGCAAGTAAGGGCTGTAACTACGAGCAGCTCGAGCAAAGTTGCCTTCGCTCTGTCAAAGGTACACTCTAAATCCGGCATCCGATATGTACCGCATGAAAGAGGACCCACACCTGGGCCAAGCGGTACACATGAGGTCCTCAACCAGCAGGTACCGCTCGCGACCACTGCGAAATTCAAACGGTGCAAGGGTTCCGAGACCCATCCGTACCGGCTAGGTACCTTTTAAGCGCGATCTATAGCAGTTGTACCTCATGTGTACCGCGTGTTTCCGGCGCATGAGTACGAACGCTTTCTCACGATATCCATGCGCTGCAAAAATATTTCGTGTGATTCCAAATACCAGTCAATAAATTCCCTTATGCAGCAGTGCCGTAATGGATGAGCAGTATACTATTCTGTCAAAGAAGTGCAATAACTAGAACCCGTGACCGTGAGGGATCGCACGTTTGGGAAGAATGCGTTTATTGCAACCGCTACAGATCAGTTTGTTTTGAAACGTCGGGGAGCGAAGACGAGTCTGCTCAGTCTTCGAATAAATTCGTTCGACGCTTTCAAGATTGGAGTCATTTAAGGTGCGTATTATATCTCTGAAGTAATTATTCGTCTGCACGACACATCTTCATTCATCTTCGCTCTGATTCCCAGTGATCCTGATCACCGACAGGCTGGACACAACCAATGAGGGACGGAGACAACGAACTTTGTGCTTCATGCACGAACGTTGATGCGTGAATTAGAGAAGCCTAGATTGCACTCTACACCTGGATTACACAAGCAAGTAGGCATGTCTTTCATGCAAGCTATTTCGGTTGTTGGATTTTTTTTACATTGTATTTTCTCCTAGGTGACGTCCAGGCGATGTCGTAAATGGGTGAGTCAATCGTCTACTGTGGTTGGTGTTACGTTCTGCGGAAGAAACGGAAGTTGGGGAAGAACAGCAATCCACAGGTGTGGAAGAGATAAAGAAGCGTGACCACAAAGCAGCTGCAATGGTGAAGGAGAGATGAAGTGGTCATCGTTCATCCATATACGTTGTGCCCCGTGTGTTCGGCGTTTGTGCACCATGACAATGCACGCTCGCGATGGACAGGCATCACCCCTGAAATGGATATAATTTTTGAATAAAGGTATTTGTTTGTTATATTTATCGTGCAGCGTAGCTTCCTGGGGCTGTTAAATATATCGTGGAGGAAGGAAAGCACCCCGACGGGTAGGCCTAAATCGCTGCGCGCTATCCGCTACATGTACCGTATGTGAGGACGCATGTACTGCTTGCGACATACTTGTTTGATATCTCCAGCCCCCGTAAAAGCGGGTTACCTAACCAAGTTGCTGTGCTACCGTCGCCTTCGCCTCACTTCCGTTCCCCTGGTGGCGGCGGTGCAGCGCAGCGCCACCAGACGGGAGAGATGGCGATCCGATAACCGCGCGTCGTCTGCTAGCTCCAAATGCGTTAACGGGGCAGCGCTTTCCTGGCAATGCGGAGTGTGGATGCGTGGACCAATGAATGGTCAGAACAATCGAGAGTGCGTTGATAAGATTATCAACACTTTCTCGATTGTTCCTAAGGTGTTCTTCCGCCATCTACGCTTCCCTGCCCAGGCGAATGAACGCAGTGAATGAGAGTGGAGGGGCACCAACGCGTTACTGAGGTCCCGTGTTCCACAGCGTTTCTTTGCCTCATTTAGTATGAATTTATTATTTCTTTTAAATCCTGGCCAGCAAGCGAGGCTGTTGCTTCACATAACACCAGTATATAAAGTGAAGTAATCCCTCGCTTGTGCCAGCTTCACGGAGCAGCCGTGGTCCCTTGCATTGCTGTGACACCTTTCACAAAAAGTCCTGACGACCGCAGGATCTGCTCAAATGTGGCCTAATCCCGGTGTACTTATGTTTCAAAAACAGTAAACAGGAACAAAAGGAAACAGGTTACAATTCCCATTGTACTCCGTATTCCGATGAAAGCGCTGCCGCGTCGACGCATCTGGAGCTAGCAGACGACGCGCGGTTATCGGATCGCCATCTCTCCCGTCTGGTGGTGCTGCGCTGCACCGCCGCCACCAGGGGAACGGAAGTGAGGCGAAGGCGACGGTAGCACAGCAACTTGGTTAGGTAACCCGCTTTTACGGGGGCTGGAGATATCAAACAAGTATGTCGCAAGCAGCACCTCTTAAATTTAAGAGGTACATTTTTTTAAAAATGTACCTCTTGGCCAAGCGGTACTTAACCGTTACATATGCGTTACCTGATTTAGAGTGTACCGTGGCCACAATATCGAGAGCACTTTAAATTCATGGGAACGAAGGAGAACGGAAATCTTGAGCTGAAATGTCTCCGCTGTGAGCCGAAGACGAAGTTTCTAAGCGTCTCACCTGTCCCTTAATCGGTTACCCCTAATTTAGGCGTTCATTTCAATGGTTTGCCTGCAATTACGTACCATAACCAAAGAAGGGATGTCTCTGTCGGTCTAGAGTGACACCTATTATGAGCCAAAGGCGAAGATATGGTCTGCGTACAGAATTGAAAAAAGTAACTCCACCCGTACCCGGATACTTTTCCAACGTATTTGTAACTGTATCTCAGTATCTTTTTCCTGTCAGTAACTCTAACTGTAACCTAATTACTTCTGAAGCTGAGTATCTATAACTGTAACTTAGTTACTTTTGAAAAGTAACTTTAACAACCCTGCATCCCGTTCACAGACCTCTGTCCAAGAAACGTCATCATGACGTTTGTCGACACACTGAAACCCAAACAGATCGGAAGGGGAGAGCTGGGTTCTACGAATGGACATTTGTTCGCTGCCTCTTATTGAAGAAAAAAGTAGGACCGAAGGTCGCGTCTTTTTCAGGCACCATCGTAACCCCCTCATACCGTGGCTTTCGGACGCGACCTTGTTCGCCCCCTAGCTTTGAGCGTAGTTCAACTCTACCGAACTGGTGGCGCTGTAGAACACTATGACGCCATTTGCTTACAAACAGGCAGATGTCTACTCGCAAAATTCCTAGAGATGGGCGCCCCCCGTACGGCTGCTCGTTATGTCGCGGCGCCTCGGCACTCCCTAGATGGCTGCGGGGGATCTGCTAGCTCCCACGAGTCGTTCATTGTTCGTGTCATGTTATGCAATGCTGCACGCAGTTGCCTCATTTCAATTTCAAGTTGCCTCAATTTCTTTTAAAGTTTCACGTCTAGGCATGCAAAGCGTCGCTTCCACACACCAAAGGCTCGCTCAACCGCGTTACTGGATTTTATGTAAGCGGTGTTGTATCGCTTCTCAGCTTGCGAGTGCGGTTGTAGTAATGATGTCAGAAGATATGGAAGACATGGATAACCGCTGTCACCAAGCTGAATGCCGGGTGACAAAACGATCTTCGTACAGGAACTTGGCACAGCTGTTGCTCGAAGATCCTGCTGTCGTGGACAGAGCCAGGCCAACTATAGCGACAACTAAAAACAAAAAAAAAAAAAAAAAAAAAAGAAACACGCAATTCCGGGCCAGCTGTAGCCTTTACTGGGAACATAAAAAATGAGAAAATATGACTACAACAAGGCTGGAAGTATACTCTTCTTATACATATTACAGTTCGAGAGAAGAACTTTGCGAGGCGAAGAACTTTACATGTACTGATATAAATAATTTTCATTTCGTGCACTGGTCCATGCTTAGAAACAGCGCAACCGAGGAGGAAGATGCAGATCAAACGCTATTCGTGGCCGTACTGTCGGTTGCGACACACTGGAAATGCCCGCGTGGGCCACCTGAAACGTACCAGGAACGCAGAACCACAGCGCTGTAGTCGCGTGCAACGGTGGCGGCAATGGCAAGCCTCGTCAATTTGGGTACGGCCGAAGCAGCCACATCAATTCCTCAACCGATACCTTTGCTTGGGGAGTGAGCTAGTCAAAGATGCGGGAGTAGCCTCATATTCAAAATACAACATACTGCGCGATCAAGCCCCGCGATCAATAAACTATTGACGTTTACACTGGACTGTATTTTGCGGAATCAAATCGCATTGACACCGTGTGGCAAAACAAAAAGAAAACGAGGAAGAGAAAGGATGAATAAAGAGAGACTGGGGTGTGTTACAGAAACAGTATGTGCAAGTGTACGTCTGTATACTTGATAGAACACTGGAACGATTGTGAATGCACCGTGAGGTCGCCGTCACTGGCTGGCACATTAGTCTCAGCCAGTGTCATAACCCCACCTGGGTTAACTGGTTGCCGCTGCGGCGTTTTTTTTTCATTTTCTTTTTCATAACAATACCAGACTGTCCATTACAAAGAGTGATAGGAAACGTTAACCAGTGACGTCATAGTACGGTACAAACAACATAACCTTTGACAACAAACGGGAGAACGCGCATACGTCAAATGCTCGCTTCCAACGAGACATGCACCTTATTAAACCAGTGACATGTTCCAACTACCCACTTGGGCACATCAATGCAACTGTGATCGCTTCGCAATTTGCCACACTTGTTGATAAGGAAAGGAAAGTAAGGAGCAGCCGAAACAATAGGCGAGTTGCGGCAATTTCTGGCGGATGATGAACGCAGTAAAATTAAAACATGAGATGCATGTAAATTTTATTTCACGACTTTCGCTCGTCTGTGCTTCCCATGGTTTTATGAGGCCGAGTGAAACGTAAGCTTCGCGGATACGACGACATCCGTTTCCATGAAACGCAGTACCGACGCTGGTGTTGCCAGCATGGAGTCTTACATGATAAGGGTCTTCCTCGGTGTAAGTGTGCCATTCGGTGCCATCTGGTGAGGTTGGCCTTCTGTAAAACAAGATATACACACCGTCGTGGTAGCCGCTGAGCAGTAGTATGCCGGCACTACTTACCCTGTGGTGATGAAATGCGTGAAAAGTTTCATCATTAGCATACTCTGCTCCCGATCCAGGTCTGTGTAGCGCTCTGGAAACCGAAACGGCATACCGAAGGTGTACTGGAGCTAGGCAAAGTTCGTTGCCCCCATCCACGGAGGAAAGCGACTTTTCACTGACCGATAGTCGAATAGATAGTAGTAGACCGTGTAGTTTGGCCTCGCGTATGCTTCAGCAAAAAATTCAGTTGGACACGTAATTAGGAGGTCGCCTAAAGCCTTTATCAGCGACTGAAGTATTCCTTCTCCCTGCTGGACGTTTGCATCAAAATCGCTGGTAGTCGCATTTTGCAAAACTTCTGGCAAGCCAGGATAGAAGTGACGAGTCATAAACGGTAGCGCCTCAGAGTAGGTCAGTCCCTCAGGTTTATTGTTCAGGTTGAAACGTTTGGTATCTTTCAAGTGGAGGAATAGGCTTGCTTCCTGAGCATTTACGCCGATCAATAAGGCATCAATAGGAACAAGATTGGGGTACCGGGGTGTTTCCTGAAATGACCGCGGTACGTAGCCGTGTTCGAACGACGGCGTGAAAGTGAGGAGCATTTGAGGGTATTGTGTGTCTTCTGCTTGTAATATGGCTTCAATTGGAACTGACCGTAGGCAAGACACGACCTTGATCCACTCGTCCCCACTCACCTCGCATCCGACGGCTTCCGCCAGCATTGTCGCCAACTCACGACCAATTACGTTCTGCGGTTGTAGCCCATAAGGACTCGAGACGTCATTATGGCACGACGCACGATCCCTGCATTTCGAGTCGCCAGGAGATGAAGACCTGCGATGCTTGAGCCTGTGCTTTCGCCATAGAGAGTTATTGAAGCCCTGTCGCCTTCAAAAACTTCCGCAGTGTCCCATTCCAGCGAATAGCTAGTTCTTGATCCAACAGACCGTAATTTCCGGCTGAACTGTCCTCTCCAGTGTAGAGAGAGCACGTTTAAGAACTTCAAGTTTTCGAAATTATCCATTTCGTATGGATATAGTGGTATGGCGATAGGATCCAGCACTGTGTATGTTGTTCCGGAGCCCTGAATCACTTCAAGACGCTGCATGTTTATCACACCGTACGTCCCCCAGTGCTGCGGAGCTTCATGATCATAGGCGCCGGCTTTGTGTGTGTATGTGTGTGGGAGACGGTGTGTGAGGCCTTCCTAGAACTCTCTCAAGGGAGGGGCAGGCCCCATCCGGGTAGTCTACCCAGCTGACACACAAGGTGAAAGTTTCGAGGGATATCCCAAAAATCGCGTGTTTCATGAGAGTGATCACGAAAATCTTGTAAAAATTTGCCTCACAACGTCACGACGCGGAATTCTCGACCTCTGTGTATTAAAGGAGGGGGGTCTTGTGCCCCGTCCCCCTTCGGTAGATTAAAAATTCTCCTCCTGTGCATTGGATGATACTGGCGTGGTGCTTTATATAGCCTGCCATGTCATGGATCATCTATAGGGTGATTTCAGGCAGAATCAGGCAGGGTGGTCCGGTCGACCTCTCAGATTTTTTTTCGTTCCAATATATGTTGAAGCCTAGTGCTTAGCGCCTCGCGCACCTTCCAGCGGGGCTGTACTTCAAGACATGATAAGAAACGTTTCGAATATTGCGGTAACCTCAATGCCCACTCCCCTTTGTGGAGAGGTCAGAAACAAGCACTAGAGGACGAATTTTAGAAAGGGCCATCAGCCGATATGACCTGTAGATGAAGAGCCAGACGAGCGGAGCCAGAACAAAACGTTTACTGAGCAAAACACAAAAGAATAATAACGCACGCCCTCTTAGCTCGGGGATTAGCAGGTGCCCAGCTGTTCGTCCACATCTTCCTTAACACTCACGCGCCCGATGAGTCAGAATTCTAGACCTCAAGAGCATGAAGTAGTTGAATAGGTCTTGTGATGCAAGAACCAGTTACTGTCTTGAGCGTGCACGATCGTACAAGTCCATCACGTCCAGTATGGAGCTCTTGCACCTTTGCTAGCTTCCAGAACATCCGTGGCTGCCGCTGACCTGCCAGTAGTACGAGTTGATGCAATTGAACGCTGTTGGAGGTTGCATGTCGTTGCACGTTGTCACGATGTTGCATGTTGGAGGTTGCAGATCTAAGCTGTAGCAAGTAGTCCTTGCTCCACTGCTTCCAGTATGCAGTGAGGAACCTTTCCTTTGCTTGAAGCACTTCTGATGGTTCGGCGTCTACGCACCCTGTCTGATTTCTCTGAATTGGCGGCAACGCTGTGAGTCGCTTCCCCACGACGGAGACGGAGACAAAGCTTGGGTGTCGCCAGGATCTTCTGACATTTGTGTCAATGGCCGTCAGTTGACGATAGCTTCGACCTCTGTTAACACGGTCAGCAACTGTTGAAAGTCTAGCTGACTTCGACGGCGTGTTCTTTTGAGAGCGTCTTTAACTGAGCGTTCCATACGCTCCCAGAAGCCTCCCCACCAGGCGGCACGTTCGGCACTAAGCTCCCATGTTATTCGTGCCTGTGTCGCATACTCCCGTACCGCTTGCAACTGATTCGACAGCAAGGCAGCAATCTCTCGAGCGGCTTTCTTAAAAGTTAATAAGTTATCTGAACAGATGTTCCTTGGCAAACCTCGGAGTGCTACAAAGCGTCTGACGGCCATAAGGAAGGTCCCGAAGGATTGGTCGGAGACCAGCTCAAGATGAATGGCACTGGCGACTGTGCAAGTAAAAGAACCACATACGCTTTACCTTTCCGTTGCCCTTCTGCAGCTCTGTAATAAAGTGGACCCGCAAAATCTACGCCAACGACTTCAAACGCAAATTGCTGAGCGACCCTATCAGCAGGTAAGTGTGCTTCCTGCTCTGTGCAGGGCCGTGTCTTCAGTCGTCGGCAGAAAAGACATTGATAAAGAGCATACTTCACTGACTGACGACATTTGATTATCCAGAATTCTTTCTTAACTGGTGCAGGGCTTCCTGTACACCGGCGTGAAACATCCTTAAGTGCTCTCTGAGTATTATAAGCAACGTGAACCAAGCCTCTGACGCTGGCGGCAACAGTATGGGATGCTTGGCTGCCTGCGACTGCTGAGAGCACTGCAGACGACCCTCTAGTCGCAGTAGTCCATAGTAATCCTGGTAATGGCGAAAATTCTCGAGATGAGAGGACCTTTCTGTAAGGAACTTTATCTAAGTAGCCTTGATCCGGTACCGCTCTGATGACACCATTTCTTCAGTAGAGAGAGGACCAGTTTTCTTGACGTTTGACCGCTTCGAGTTGTGTACGTAGCGTATACATGCGGTGACTCTAAGAAGTCGATCGTCACTACTGAAACGTTCGGCTGAAAGCAAATGTGCCGTGCAGCTGACGAAAGCCACATGAGCGTCCAAGCATTCCTCGTCTCTTTCAGTATGATCTCGAACTCCTGTGTGAGGCCATAACTCTGGCTGACTCAGCCATTGTGGGCCTTTCCACCAAACTTCACAGTCACGCAGCTCATGCCCCTTAATCCCTCTCGTGAAGGCAGGCATTCAGAAGGCCATACAGAGACACCTGGCCACCCTTGCAAGAAACCGCTGGCGGCGCTTTGCGAGCTCTTTATCTCCGCGGACGCCACTTTCCAGAATATGGAGCATACTCAGGGCACTCTCTACACCTGTTGCTCAACGGCGCCCCTTTCAAGCACTCGCGCTAGCAACCTCACGCTCGGAAATCGACGTTGCAAATGAATACTGTGCCCGTCTAACGTCAGCTTCGATGTCTCAGGGATCGTCAGCTCGTGCCATCCCGGTCGTCCTGGAATCCTCGCAGGAGCAATGTCTGGATGTCCCGTTCTCCTTCATGGAGTTGGAGGCTGCCCTAAGGAAATCACCCCCTCACACCTCTCCTGGGCCTGACTGTATTACGTACAAGGCCCTCCAAAATCTACCCCTCCATGGCCGACACGCACTCCTTAAGCTCTACAATAATTGTTGGCGGGATGGTGTTTTCCCAGCAGAATGGAAGAATGCAATGATAGTGCCGCTCCTGAAGCCAGGCAAGTCTCCACACGCCATTGATGCCTTCCGCCCAATTGCCCTCACCAGCTGTGTCGGGAAGGTTATGGAACGGATGGTATCCGCACGATTGAACTGGTATTTTGAGAGCACCCGATTCTTTCCTGAAGCTATGGCTGGTTTCCGGCAAGCGCGGTCCGCGATTGACAATGTCATCGATCTCGTCTCCTCCATCCAGCAAGCAAAGTCTGATGGGCTCCTAACGGCCGCTGTCTTCCTGGATGTAGCGAAAGCATACGACAGTGTTCTCCATAATGTTGTAGTCGCGTCGCTTCAAGAAGCTGGTGTGGGTGGCTGTACCCTTACGTGGTTGCAAGCCTTCCTCTCTGACAGGTCTCTGTTCGTACGCACAGCAGATGGTGACAGTGCCAACTACTTTGTGCATCGTGGAGTTCCACAAGGGAGCGTCCTCAGCCCGCTCCTGTTCAATGTCATCCTGGCACATCTCCCTTCTCTCCTGCCCAAGCATACCAATATCACGATCTACGCCGATGACATTTGCATATGGACCTCTGCAGCGCGCCGTGATGCCATTCAGCGTCGTCTGCAACGTGCCTTAGACCTTCTTGTGGCGCATCTTGCTGACCGTGGGTTGTCGGTCTCGCCGGCTAAGACAGTAGCTATGGCATTCACGCGGCGCTCCTTCACCAAGTACCCCCTACTGCTAGCTGGCTCTAGACTGAACTACGTCTCGCATTATCGGTATCTAGGCATCATCATTGATAGGGGACTGACATGGTCGCGGCAGATCAACTCCCTTTCTGCTAGCGCCCGCATCTACTGTAATGTGCTCCGGCACCTCTGTGGATCCACATGGGGCCCGTCCTGTGCTGACCTCCATCGTGTGCACTGCTCCCTGTTGCTTGGCGTTATGCGCTATAGCCTGCCTGTCCTCTATGGGCTCTCCAACACTCACGAGCGGGAGCTGCTCAATATTCAAGCCAGAAGTCTCCGTCTCTGTTTGGGAGTGCCAAAGACAACCGAAACCTTCTCTGTTTTGGCGGAGGCACGCGAGCCATCGGTGCTTATTATTCGCGATAGTGTCGCCTTACACGCGTACACACGTTATCTTGTCCGCCATCCAGCCCATTACCTCTGTGACATTGCGCAACGTTATCCCGCATCTGCATTCGGTCAAGCTATTTGCCGTTTACGAAGCAACATCCCCTCAACTTCCGCCCGGACTTCCTTTGCGCCACCCATGTGGACACTTCACTACCCACTGTACAAACGTCAATTCCGGGCCTTAGGAAAAAGAAGGTTGTGCCAACAGTTGTGGCCTGCCAACTGACCTTGTTCCACATCTACAGTCACCACCGGCATCGCACCCAGATATACACCGATGCTTCAGTCTCTCTAGTTGGGTCGTCTGCTGCCTTCTGCATCCCAGAGGATGGAGCTGAGCACGGCTTCAAGCTCCCTCTTATGTCATCTGCTGAGGCCGAGGCATTCGCACTACTGGCCGCTTTGAGACATGTCTCCTCGTGTGCGCCCAGGGCCTGGTCGGTCCTCACTGACAGTAAAGTGGCTCTGGAGGCGCTGGCCTCTTACTCTGCCGCAGTCATCAGTGACACCTATACCACGATCATCGCCCTGCACTCTGAACTTGTATCACTGGGACACGAAGTGGTGTTCCAATGGATCCCGAGCCATGTCGGAATTTCAGGCAATGATCGTGCTGACGCTCTTGCTCGGCAAGCCCACGACGCTGAGCAACCAACTGTCTTTCCCCTTGCGCACTCTATGTGCCAGCTGAAAATCCGCCGCTTCACTGCCAACCGCACACAGCTCTTTCAGCAAGAAGCTATACGCACCAATGCCTTCCTCAAATCCATTGACCCTTTAATGACATATGCTGTGCCTGGCCGCATCCCGCGCATCGAGGAATCGCTGATTCATCGGCTGCGGCTGAATGTGGCCCGAACTCCTCTCCTCCTATTTAAGATGAATCAGCACCCATCACCTCTTTGCCCAACGTGCAACGTAGAAGCCGATGTGCCACACATTCTCATTGCCTGCCAGCGGTACGAAGTCCACCGATCGAGTCTCCGGCGCCGCCTTGCTCATCTAGGCTACCGAGAGCTTTCCCTCGCGGTGCTACTTGGCCCTACCCAGCACGCTGAAGTCACGTCTGCGCTGACACGATTCCTTCGGGAATCTAAACTCCTGGGCATTCTCTGATGCGCAACGATTAGTGAAGGAGCTGTTACTTCTGTATTTTTTTATAATTTTCTGTACCCCAGCTGTTTCCTTCTGTTTGCTTGAAAGCATTAGGGAATAGCAAGCCCACACCGTGGCTAACCTTTCCCTTTCCTTCTTACTTTGCATTAAACATATTCCCCCCCCCCCTCTCGTGAGAAAATCTGCCGGATTCTCTTCACCAGGGCAAAGACGCCATCTTTCAGAAGTCAGCTCATGTATCTGGCGTACCCGGTTTTCCACGTAGGTCTTCCATCTGGATGCCGATCCCTTGATCCAATGCAAGGTGATTAAGGAATCTGTCCAGCATACATAATAGAACTCTGTCTGCAAAGCAGTGGATACAAAGCGATATAATCTGGCAGCAAGAAGAGCTGCTGCAAGTTCAAGCCTCGGAAGTGTCTGGCGCTTGAGAGGTGAGACTCTGCTTTTGCTAAGTAGAAATGTCATGCCGTGGGAACCGTCGTCTGACAAATGCTCGAGGTAGACTACCGCCCCATATGCCCTTGGGCTGGCGTCTGCGAAAATATGCAACTTCCGGAGCCTGTCAACGAATGCGTTGCTCGCTACCACCCTAGGAACAGATATATGTTGCAGCCCCGCGACTCCTTTGCACCACGCTCTCCACTCGGCATCGATGTCTGAAGGTAACGGATCATTCCATTGCAGTCCTGCCTCCCAAATATTCTGGAGCATGATCTTGCCCGAAATAGTGAAGGGTCCTAACAGGCCAAATGGGTCATAAATCCTGGAAATGGTCTGCAGTACATGTCTCTTGACACTCTCCTTTTCCGTCATGGAGTCAAGGAGAGAAGCAACTGAACATCGTAACTGATCATGTTGAAGATCCCATATGACCCCCAAAACCTTCTTCGTCTGATTCTGTGTAGTCTCAGTTGTAGAGTCCCCTTTTCAAACATCCCTCGTAGAAGTGTCTCATCGTTAGTGACCCACTTTTTTATCTTCATGCCGGCCGCTTCGAATCTGCTCAGAGTTTCCTCATGAAGTGTGCTGGCATTTTCTGATGTGCTGACACTGACCACTAAATCGTCCACGTAAAAGGACTGCTCCAAGAGCGTAGCAGTCTGCAAGTAATCCTGCTCTGCGTGCTGTAAATGATGCTGAATGGTCGCGGACAGCAGGAACGGACTAGATCGTGCTCCGAAGGGCATTCGTGTCATGTGCCATGTCTCAATAGACGGTAGAGGCTGTCTTGCGATCGGCGTCGAAGTGTACCATAGGAAGCGCAGAGCGTCTGTATCCGGTTTGTGCAATCTGCAAGAAAGCTTTCTCGATGTCTGCCACCATGCCTATGCGATGCATTCGAAACCTTAAAGGAGCATTAAAGTTGTATCTAAAATGGCCAAAAACTGCTGTCATCTTGTAAAGCAGTATGTGAAAAGCATTCCCACAAAATATTTCTGTCCAAAGTTGTTTCACCACGGTGCAATTAATTTGGAAAATCGCTTCCGCGATGACAGGCCGGAGCGCTCCAACTGCAGACGACACCCACTCTACTGTGACGTTGGTGGTAGAGAGCCTCTCATTCGTTCGCAGGAAAAACCGTCTGCTACGAACATTGTGAGCTGTTTCTTGTGGACTTCTATTCTTTATATGATTTATATCACGTCCTTTCTGTCCACTTTCTGTCCTTTCTTCCAACTTTCTGTCCACGTCATCCAGGCTGGCGGAGAATTTGACGATGCGCTCAGGCAGTACCTCACAACGAGTGGTGTGATCCTGAGAGCTTTCAACGACCTGCATAGCTTGCTCGGCTTCATTCAGTACAGTGGTCAATCTCTTCCGAAACCACTTCCTCTTTTGCAGGAGAAAAACCCTCGAGGTCGATTCCTGTGACACCTCCGTCATCGTGCTGGCCTGTGAATGTGTTCCACTCTACAGTCCCTAGCAGGGGTTCCCGGGTTTCGGCACCAAATTTGTGTAGAGGAAGAGTCAGACGAGCGGAGCCAGAGCAAAACGTTTACTGAGCAAAACCCAAAAGAATAATAATGCACGCCCTCTTAGCTCGGGGATTAGCACGAGCCCAGCTGTTCATCAATATCTTCCTTAACATGATTTTTGTGTCCTTAATGATGGATTGCCAACCTATCTTAAAGGTGCATTATACCGCTGCCGCATAGATGCCACCCAAAATTGTGCGACCGTCCATGTTAAGAACCACCTAGAGTTCTGACCGGGCCTGCTGTTAACGGGTCACGGCTACAAGCACCCTTCTACGAAGACATTGCACGGGTGATGACTAACATAAGGGGATGTCGTCCTTGACCCGAAAAAAGCGCCCGGAAACGACTGTTCTCAACTCTGAACTCATTGATCCAGTCCCGTGTAATCTGGGAATCTGGTCTTCTTCTTCTGCTTCTTCTCCCCAGGAAGATGGCCGCGATCCGCAAGGGAGATTGGCCAGGGCTAACGGAGTCTTCTTCTTCTTCGTCTTCCTCCGCAGTGGCGCATAGCACGGGGCAATTGGCCACGGATCGTGACATGAGGGCCCAATTAATGACGGTTATGCGAAGCGATGAGAGGATGAGATGAATGAAATGACTGAATAAAAGATGGGCGGGGGAGCGGAATGACGACCTGACAATCTACCAAAAGCAAAATGGAAGATGCCGGCAGTGGAATATCCTGGGCACGGAACGGGACGGCTAGGAACATGGCGCGTTGGGATGAGTAGCGTGAACAGTGGAGGAAAAAGTGTTCAATGGTTTCGTCTTGCTGGCAATAAGGGCAAAGAGGAGAGACAGAGCGGCGAATTTTATGGAGGTAGTAGTTCAGTCGAATGACGCGACAGCGAAAACGCGTGAGCAGAACCTCAATTCGCCGCGAACAACAAAGGAGAGGGTTCCAGCCAAACTCCAGGTGCGCTAGTTCAGGCCGCGCGCGGAGCTGCTGTTGGAGGGCAGCAGCTCTATGGAGGCTGTCAAACCCTTTCTACATTGCGTATAGAACCTTAGGGATCAGGGGTAGAACAGCGAGGTGAGTACATGCGACGGCGGCACGCGCAAGAGAAATCCGCTACTTCGTTAGCGGAAAGCCCACAGTGGCCGGGAACCCACATCAGAAGAATTTCATGGATGAAGGAGGGAGAGAATGCGAGAAGCAGGTGACGTTCATGCGAGCTCCGGCCACTGTCTAATTTGCAAGCTAGGGACAGAGAGTCGGTGAAGAAGCAGACTAGACTGTGCGAGGACGGCACAGCTTGGAGCGCCATCAGAAGAGCCAATAGCTCTGCAAAGTAGATCGGGATGTAGTCAGGGAGGCGGATGCTCCTGCGCACGCCCATGGATGGTATGAAGAAGCCAATGCCCGCTTTCTCGTTTACGACAGAGCCATCGGTGAAGATCGCAAGGTGAGAGGAGAGTGAACTAACTTGAGTGTCTAGGAGCGCGGAGAGGACTGCGGGGGGAGGAAGGCTGGCGCGACCAGGGTTGAATAGGGGCACGACGCGGACACGGATATCCGGAGGGGGAGCATCGAGCGATAAGGCTAACCTGGAAAAGCTGATCGGCATCGCATAGAGCTGGAGGAACAAGCGTTCGGCGAACGCCAGCTGCGGGTAGATCCTGGGGGTCCAGCGGAGGGCGCGGAAGGATGCGATGCTGGTGACGCGGAAGGCAACGCGAAGGAAGTGCTGACTAGAGAAAGGAAGCAAAATGCAGCGGAGGGTTAGGATGTTGAATCGGGAGGACAAAGGAATAACGCCACTCTCAGCATAAAGGTGCGATATGGGTGTCGTGATTGGTACGCCCAGACTGAAGCGCAGCGCTCTGCGCTCGAGCAGCAGAAGAGGTCGAAGCTGTGTTTGCGGACGACTGAAAAAAAATGGGACAGCCAAACTCTAGGACAGGGCGTACGTACATCTTGTAAATATGCAACAGCGCCGGACGGCGGAGGCCAGATCGCGTGCTGCTGAAAGAGGCCAAGAAGTTTAGGGCTCACGTGGCCCGGCCCGCGAGGTAGGCAACATGAGCCGAAAGGCTGTACGACGCGTCATACCAGATCCCTAAATATTTTAATTTGGGAACCTGAGGAAGAACAGAGTTGCCGAGCAGCAATTCATACGAGACGGAAGCCGGAGTTCGCCAAAGGAAAGAAAGGGCTGCCGACTTTCCAGCGTTTATCGAGAGGCCGAGGGATAGAAGCCAAGAATTTAGCGCATCAAGGTAGTACTGGAGCAAGGCTTGCAGCGCGCGCGGAGACGATGACGACGCCAGAAAGGCAATATCATCTGCGTACACGAGGGTCACAATGTCAGGGTGAAGCGGCACGGAGCGTAAGAAGAGATTAAACAAGAGAGGCGAGAGGATACATCCCTGCGGGACGCCCCTACACTGGCGATGCTGAGACGAGGAGTACGAGCCATCCGAGCAAACGAACATGCGGTTTCATAGAAAGCACTTAATCCAACGGCCGATGTAAGGAGGAAGAGCGAGGAAGTCGAGCGAGGAAAAAAGCAAGGACAGCTCGAGAGAGTCGAACGCCTTCGCGACGTCCAGTGTGACTAAAGCAGTCACAGGGGTAGCATCCAATGTATGGCTCCGTAGACGAAAGCGTACTGGGCGAACGCAATGCATCCTGGACAGGTCCTGGTCGCACGTCACAGCAAACGTCAAGGCACACGTGACCTTAAAGATGCCGGCGCCCGTGATCGGCGGCCAAACCGTTTCCAAAAAATGCGGTTGTTGTTTCTGGACGACGTTTTGGATGTTTTTCGATCACGGTAATTATTTTTATCCGATAATCTCGCAGTAAAACGCGCAGTTTTACACATAAAGCCTCGTATTGTTGACGACTTCCAAAGATGTGATGACGACCGCGCGTTAAGACTTACCGGCCGATGCGATGTACTTAAACTATAAGGTGAAATGGGCTACGATGTTGCGGAAGAAGCACCGCATAGTTTACGCTGGCAAAATACGGTTACCTCTTGGTGTTATGATGGCGAAAATATGTCGGTAAGCGGCAAAACGACGTGTAAACAAAGTCACATGACCTCAAAATGACGTTTTCTGTGACGTGCGACCAGGACAAGATAGCAGTTTTGCCAAAAGCACCCGCTTGAGGGTAGTTACAACAATGGCGGGTTTGTGTCACCCCTGTGAAAGCAGTATACTCAGAGAGGAGCCTCGCCTTCGAGAGGTGGTTGTTGATGGTCATGTGGGCTATCCAGATAGAGCTCCGCCGACGAAAGTCGATCTGAACCGGCGAAAGCACATCGTGCACCGTCACAAACCGCATGAGGCGATCAAAAACGACGCGCTCAGCCATTTTCGCGAAGAGAGATGTTAGCGCAATAGGTCGCAGGTTGTCCAAGGTGCAGTCTTTCTTGGGATACTTACGAATGAGCGTAATCCTTGATAGTTTCCATATCGGTGGGATCCAGCACTGAAGGCGGTAGAGGGAGCGCCGGCGAGCAGGCTGCGATACAGCCGAGTGAAAGGAGGAAAGAAAAGTTTCTTTCGCCATACCAATAACTTGCTTAAAAGACGAGCGGCGGTACCAGTACAGAGACCAGTTGCGGGGCGATCGATTACAGCTGTACTGTTTCCAGGCAGCCTTTCTGAGGCGGAGAGCGCGCGTGCAATCGTCATTCCACCAGCGCGGGAAAGTAGAACGCGTTCTTTTTGGAGCAGAGAAGGAGGACATCGCAATGGACTCGTCGATGACCGAGAGAAGTTTTATACCGGAAGGCGGTGAGCCCACGGCGAGATCCTCCAGGTGGGCATCCAAGAACGTGGCGGCCCTCAGATGGTTGATGAAGATAGAGGAGGAGAAGCTCGGGCCTGAAAGAGCCAGAGGGGTATGGCAGATGAAGTAGAGCGGAATGTGATCACTGCAGTAGCCGTGGTCGAGAGGGGACCAGGAGGAGACTGAGCATCTCCCCGACGACAAGGTTAGGTCTATAGCGGACTGATGGCTTCCTCTGAAAAATGTGGTCTTACTGTGAACTTACGGTCAGCGTGGCCGCATACCAGGTGCTTCTTCTTCTTCGTCCAAGGAGATGATGGCCGTGAGCCACTAAGGGAGATTGGCCAGGACAAAAGGGGCGAAAGATGTTTGTCTATGTCTATGTCTGTGCAGTAATGGTAGGGACTAAGGCCAGGTCAGACCCAAGTTTGTCACCAATGGGAAATGGACTTCTCCTTCTTCTCTTCTTCCCACGGAGAATGGCTATTAGCCACAAGGGAGATCGGCCAGGGCTATGAGACTGTCAACCTGCACTATGACTGGACGTCTTAGAAAGATTACCCATTATCCGCACGTGTGGCGCTCGTGTTAGGACCAGTACCTCTACAAGAAGTATTACGACTTCACAAGTAATATAATACACCTAAAACCTCAATTTTGTGTATTATAATACAGATACAAATACATTTTTAGAATCAGCATTATATTACATAATACAGATACTCAAAGTATTGCAGTAAAAGTATTATAATACAAAGTACTACTATTACTGCCCAACCCTGACGTCACGCACCTCGTTCAAGCGAGGTCCGCAAAGCAAAAGATAAAAAGACACCTTCAGAAATCGGCTCTTCACGTCTGGGAGGGAACTTGCAGATCCCTGTCACCGTCTACCAACTCAGAGAAGCCGTGGAGACATGGGGTAGGGCAGTTTCTAGGCCTGTTCATGGTCTGTATTGGTAACGTAAAAGGCTGCGCGCGCGCTCAGGCATTACGGAGGCATCGGTGAAGATTTGTCGGCAATGGGGATGAGTAGAGGTGAGGTGGGCAAAAGCGAGTTGTTGAGTTACCACAGGGCTGATTGCCTGTGTTGGTGAAGGTCCAGTATAGCAGCGTGAATGCGAGGCCGTTTTAAAGAGACTGTCTGGAGCTATCATGCGAAGTTTGCGGGTGTTGTTATACGATTTCTTATGTTTCCTGAAGCCTCCATGCAAAAGCTTTCCTTTGAATTCGGCCCCGGGAATTTTTTATTGAATTTTGAACTTTGGACACTACCCCCGATTGAAAGCCGCACTCCGATCACTGGTGACGTCACCGATGTCGAGTCCCTAACTTTCGGGATCATCTCAGGTTCACATATTGTTTGCTCCATATCTTTGATTGATGCGCAGGAGCACGGCCACAGTGCAGTGCCAGTTCCTTTTGAAGAGACAAAGCCTGCATGCGCTGATGTATTCTGGTTCTTTTTTTCCAAGGTGTATGGCAACCCTCTTCACCTCACTCCCAGGAGTCTGGTGTGCATTACATTGCATCTTCAGGTAGTGACAAAGGTGGCACAATTTCTGTCTGCATCATTGGGTCTGAAACTCTGCAAACACCCGTTGTAAAACCATATTGGCTAACTACAATACATTTTGCATTCTGGTCGCAGATGCAAACTACTTCACTTGATCCTTGCACGTTTAACAATTTTTACTCCAAACATCAGTTTGGTTAAAAGCCATTGATGATGTAACTATATCTCGGTGTTTGTGTATAAGCGGAATATACCAAGTCATTATGGTCCTGAAAAAAGTATTTTGCACACAGGTAAACTAGTCACTCGCTTTACAAATGTAAGCTGCTCACTGCGATTCCGTCCCCATTCATAGGGCCTCGGATGCAATGAATAATGCAGTATCACAGACAGATGAGAGACGTTTGGAGGAAAGCCCACAGTCACACAATGGAGACCACCTACACATGATGTAACCATACAGACAGTGCCTACAGAGGATCCACCTCGTTTGGTCATAGTGGAAGTTCCTGAGCCATCCGATAGTGTCCAAGCTCTCCCCAAGTCATCAACACCTGCTGTGGAGCCTCCACCTTTTTCCTTGTCAGTTCCATCACCGGGGCATGGTGACACAGCCGATATTGTCAGTTTTATATCATGCATATTTTGTCAGTACTGTTCACATTCCACTGAAAAAGCATGGCGTGGTCGTCAATGTGGTTAATTTTATACATCTGTGTATGAGGCCGTACTGATGTCTCACTGCCATCTGATATAGGTCAGAGGCCTTGTGCGATGACCCGTCATATCAACTCAGCTCGGAGCTTGGCTATGAGAGTGATGGAGAGTGAGTGCACAATTTTTTACTCCCTGTGCGTTACCTAACCTTCTGCCACCAACCCTTGGTATATTGCTTCCCAAACAGGCCAATAGATGTGGCAGATACGCGCCACCTTGTTGATCAGTTGGATAGTGATGGCTAAGTATTAGGATACACTGTGGGAGGATGCTCTTTACCTTCGCTATCTGCTTCATTATCATCTGCAAGAAATCAGTTAGTACTTACACTCGTTTACAGCAGTGGGGTTTTGCCACCTGACTCCCCACTTGCTCTTATTATTACAAATGTAGGAGAGATGCTGTAACAAACTAGCAAATGCGGGGAAGAATTGTGTGATATATTTTCCGGAGCTTTGTTTTGTTCACAATGTGGGGTTGTATGACTTTTGAAGTTTTGTGATGTCAGTAATATTAAACATTACTCTCAGGTCCGTAGCGCAGCCTTCATCAGTGCCCGACATGTCCATCGTGGCACGCTCCAGCCTTATAGAACTTCTAAAAATGTGCACCGGGTGCTCATCACCACTCACAAACATGCAGCTCCCAACAATGGGAACGCTTGCAAGAGCTACAATCACTTGTGAGAATGGCCACAGGAACCAGTGGAACAGCAAGCCACTTGTTTATGAGAAACCTCTGGGCAATATTGCAATGTGCTCGGCAACCCTTTTCTCTGGTAGCAGCATCACCAAGTCGCTGTGCCTGTTCGACATCATGGGCCTTGCTCATATACACCGGAGTCAGTACTTCCTCTATTATCTTCCGGCAATTTATTCTGGCTATTTATTTCTGGCAATACAAGATGTGAGTTAATGCTGGAAAATTAGAGAAGAATAAAAGAAGTCATCAATCGTGTGATGGTCATGACTTCCAGTGTTCAGATTTCAGATTTCCCGAAATTCAGATTCAGATGAGCATGGAAAATATGGCTCTGCGTCATTTGTCTGTCGTTGTTCAGCTTACTTGTTAGAATTAGAATCTACGCCCATGTTGTGTATAACAGTTACATCATTTAGTGACTGCGGAATAGCGAGACTAAGCTGCAACATGCACAAATGCTTTTCTTCTTTTTTTTTTGTTTGCTGAACATCATTTTAAATATCAGTTTGTGTTTTAATTGTTTCGCATGGGAAAAATAGGAATATCTTGCATTGTGCACTAGCATAAAGATCATGGAAAAAGAATTTCAAATGTGGAGAAATTAAATATCGCAAGTATGCTAAATAATAATTGTCCTCTCCTCTTATTTGCACAAAATATAATTTTATGAAAAAAGTGTTTTTTCACAAATCAATTATTTCACAGCACTTGCTGCAAATGCACACAAATTTAATATCTACAATAAAGTGAACAAACCGCACAATACGCACCAGCCTTACAACTTACACACTACGTGCCGATGAAGAGGCTTACGACACATTATCCTGCAATGAGAAAGAACGTGATTATACAGAGCGGATAATGGCAAGAAATCATCTCAATTCTCCAACTGGTTCAAGACTGGGCATTATACACACACGTACTTCTATTGTGATTTAGGATGTCTAGGACAATGTGCTAGATATGCGATGCCTAATTTTGAAGCCACGTATGGATCTCATATTCGTTATCACTGCTTATAATATTGATATTATTAGTTTTCAACGCAGGTGTTCCGAATCTCTTCCTCAGTTTGATGCAGAGGTAGGCATGCAAGGATAAAATAATCTTGTGGTATTTTTCAACGTGTGTCTTGGATGGACATGCAACTTCTGCAAGACATCCAGAAGTCCTGCAATCTCTGTCGCATCATAAGTGCGTGTTTTCTATCAATGTAAATAAAAATTATTTGTTTCACGGTTTCTGTGTAGCTTGTACAAGAGTACAGCCATGTTTCAAAGTAGGCTGGGCAGCAAAATTGTTCTTCAATCATACAGCGTAGCTATAGCGCGCTGTTTGTATAGCGCGCGGGTCTGGACGTCAGAAGCATACAGTGAGCAATCTGAAAAAAATCATTACGTGGTCAATACAAATTATAGCAACTTCAATAAATTGCTCAACATTCGAACGGTTTGTTATATCCGTTCCACTTTAAAATCCGTGATAGACTGGTGATGGAAATACACTGCAAATAGATGACACGCTGCGGCCGGATATTTACATGCGATGTCCACGGCCAAGGCGGCCCCACACCCAACATACGAACCAGGTATATGTTGCAAGCCGGAGGGTACTGCACGCGCACACACACACAAAAGAGTAAGGAAAGAATAAGAATAATTTCTGCGTGCCGTCCCTAAACTTAGTTTGATATTCTACGAATTTTACATCTACTAGTCGCACTCTCGTGGTTTTCATATGTAAAAACACGGTTCAGTAAGTATAAACATGGTTGTTAGAGTACCTGTTCCCGTCTCTGTGTTGCTCCACTTGGGCAGTGGCCGATCCAGGGGGGGGGGGGGGGGGGGCGGTTGGGCGATCGGCTGCCCCAAAACGTCAGTTTATACATGGGATTTCCCTCTCTCCCATCCCCCAGTACGAGTTTCAACAAAGGAACCGCCCTCCCCTCCCCCAAGCCAAGGGTCTGGATCCGTCCCTGCACTTGGGTGGGGATCTAGTGCCCCATATGTCGTACAAAAACGGAGAAAAGTCGACGGTGAAGGCACAATAGTGGAAACATATGATGCTGAGAGTGCAATCAATGTTGTTTTCGTCGCAGATTCAGGAAATAATCACGACGCATCGGCAGCACAGAAGTCCATCCGCGCGTTCCGCATTGCAGCCGAAGCACCAGCATCTAAACAAGACATACAAAACGCTGTCTCAACAACATATGCCGCGTAAACAGAACAAAACTCGTAAACAAAACTCGCGTGCAGACAATTAGCTGTCACCTAAATAAATCTGCTGCTTGAATGGGAATCTCCGGCGACGAAGGGGCCCATCGTCCGTCCGGTGCATGCTTCCGTGCGTGCTTGCGGTACTGGCAAAGGGACTGACATTCATCTTCGACGTAGTTGTCATAATAAAGGTCATCGTCGCTCTCAGAAAGCAGCTCTTCTTCGTCCGTAGCGCTCATGCTAAAAGCACTTTCGACTGCATTTCATCTCGCGTCGCCGCTGCAGACGCTGCTTTGTCTCGACACCCGTGACGTCACTAGTGTCGGGCGTGGTCGGGCTATACCGAAACCGGATATGGAATTTGCATTCAATTAAATTCATTTTATCTACAACGAAGAAGAATTAAGCTTTCTCGTTTCAACAACAACAATAAATGAAGAAGTGATGATGGCATGGGATGTTTCCCCGTGGTAGCCACAGGACATTGCCCCATTTCACAGTGGTTAATATGAGAGGATGAATTATGGTGAGAATGAAGCGACGACAGGTCGGAGTTCTGTTTAGAGCTCTTCAAGGAGTCCAGTGGCCTGCATGAAAGCAAAAAGGGAGCGAAGAGCCCGGCACTGATGTTCAGGGGAGCTCCATGGGCCAAGTACTTTGGACAAGCTGAATGGTCTATGGTCGAGGAGTTCAAGTTGGCGTCGAAGTACCCGGCGTTCACACGTGTACCGTTCACAGTCCTCGATGATATGGGGGATCGTAGCTGGGGTGCGGCAAGCTAGGCACAGCGCCGTGTTACTGTAACCCAGCTTAGCACGGAACACAGGGGTGAAGGTGACGTTGAGTCGTAGACGCCGCATGAGTGTCGTAAAGCTGCGAGGGAAGCCACCTGGCATCCTAAATGATAATGACGGGTCCACTGCATGGAGGAGCGACCATTGAGTGATGTCATGCAGCCATTGCTGGCGGGCCAAGGGTGACACCAACGCAGACAGGTAGGAGCGCCTATCCCCGTTGGAGAGGATAATGGGCAGGGCTCTGGAGATACGGTGGGCCGCAGCAGCCGCCAAATCTGCCTCTTCGTTGCCCTGAATGCCGTTGTGGCCGGGGACCCACTGTAGGGTCACCCGGTGTCCCTGTTCGCCGAGAACCTTGAGCGCCGTCAGGATACTAACAACCACCGGGGCCAACGAGCCGCGGATACCCATGGTTCCTACACATTGCAGGGCTGATTTTGAGTCGGTGTATATCACCCAGGAACGGGGAGGGTACTTTGAGACATACTTTAGAGATAACAAGATGGCATACAGGTCCGCAGAGGTCGACGAAGTGCGATTTGACAGGCGGAACCCACATGATAGTGACTCCTGCGGTATGACAAAGGCAGCGGAGGAGCCATCCGACGTAGACGAACCATCTGTGAACACAGCCGTGCGGCCTCTGTAGTTTGTATCCATCATTTCCAAAGTAGACTGCTTGAGAACCGAAACGGGGATCTGGCTCTTCGGCCCCAGGAGGCCAGGGATGTGTGTCGAGAGGGATGGGCTCGGCAGTGTCCATGGTGCCACTGAAGGGGCGGTCGGGGCAACAGTGAAGCTAGGGATGTTTCCAGATGTTGCTGTAACACATAGCGAGAGTTTACTGTTCTTCCGCCTACGTAGCTTTTGAACCAGAGGATGACGTCGGTGGTGAGCGAGCAACCGTAGGTAGTGTCGGATGGTTTCTCTTCGGCGGAGGACATCGATGGGTATTTCCCCCGCGTCGGCGATCACCATCCGTGTCTCAGCGCTGCGCGGGACACCAAGGCACGTCCGCAGGCTGCGTGCCAGTGTACACCGAAGCTTGTGCTCAGACGTGGCTGATATACCGTGCAATACGGGCAAGCTGTATAGCAGGGAGCCGCGAACCAGAGTTTTGTGGAGCACAAGAAGATCCCGCGCAGTGCAGCCCCAGCGCACGCCGGCAAAGTGGCGAATCACATTCCCCCAGCGCTGAGCCTTTGAGATGATGAAGTCAATGTGCCTTCGCCACGACAGGTTGCGGTCCAGGATAACACCCAGGAACCTGTGAAACTTGACTTGTATGAGGGGGCAATCCCCAATCCGCAGTTGGAACCTCCGCATCTCTCTTCGAGTAAACGGAAGGACAGCGCTTTTTTCGGTGGAGATATCCATCCCCGCGTTCAAGTTTCTCGTTTCACATGTAGCATACACATCCTGTTTCCAATCTGAAGCTGTACACGTTACCCTCCCCCCCCCCAAAAAAAAAGTAACTGAATACATTACTCGTTCCTTCGGCAAAAAAGTAATTAAACGAACTATGACATTTCCCGAACCCCCGTACTTTTCTTTCGCTGAAAACTGTTCTTGCCGCCGAGAAACTAATATGCCACAAATTTTTCCGGACGAAATCGCTCCACGCTGTGAGGAGGGCTCGCTCGAAATGTCTCTTCCGCGTTCCTCCTCTACCGCGCACATTCTCCCGTCGATGGTGTAACTGTATGGGCCGCACTTCTGTGCCCCGTTACGTCACCGGTGTCGCACAATGGCAAGTAATGCTGCGAGCCCGCTGTGGCTGCCGCCATCCAGTCGCACATAGAAGGTCACAAGGTCTACAGTCGCGTTTGAGGGTTGAAGTTGAAGCATTACGTTTTCTTGGTTGGAGGCGTTCGGATAACACGCTATAATGAACAGCTTTTTGCGTGTGAATCGCAAAACAAAAATTTGCTACAGTTGAGCTGGCAAGTATGATATGTGAGCTATACTTTTTCATCGAATGTGTTCGTCCTCTGCTCTGCGGCCGTTCACAACAAGGAACTCAAGCACCTCCATGGCTTTGAGAGTTTTGCTGACGGGTTACGTGGGCCCTAGCGATTCACTGTAACGTGTATTGGTTGTATCGCCGTCACCAATGGAAAGTGTCTGGTGGTTGCTTTGCGTTGCAGTTATATTTACGTCGGTTGCAGTTATGTTTACGTGTTGGCAATCTGACAACGAAGGAAGTGCATTGTGAAGTGCGACTGTGATATTTGGAAGATACCCCCTTTGTTGCTCGATTTGTTTGCACGATTTGTTTGAATTATCATAAAATACTGGGTGGTCTAATGTTTCACTTTGCTTCAACTCGTGTTCCTCGTCATCATTACTGTTATTATTCAATGCAGCTTTGCGCCTTCAGGATATTTTGATTTACTGTGCATTTATTGTTCTACAGATGGCTGTATTTCCTTCCGTCGAAGGACTTGTTTGCCTAAGAATATGTTTCATGCAATAATTTATTTACGAGCACTCACCTATTCTGTATTCAATGTTAAGCACGTCGTAAATCTGAACATTTAGCATTGCCAACCAGCATGCCTACAGAAACTCAACTGCAGCGTATTGTAAGAGTATACTGCACATCGAAGTTATTTCTGGTAACTGTTTGCCGTTTCACAAATTTATTGTTCAACCAGGTTTCCAATACTGTGTAATACATCCATAACCCTAAAGATGAGGGACACAATCTAACTACACCAGTTCGCCTGCTTCATTGCCATCTTATATTATTGTGTTACGTAAACTTGAAGTCACCAGTTGAAGTAACTGGAACGAAGCGAAAACCCCCAGTACTCACGTAGCATGCCCAATAGCTTGCAATAAAAAAAAAGCGACAAGTAATTGGTACTATTTCAAGTAAACTGCTTATTGGTCTTCCGGCGGAAATCTGCTTTCTTTGTAAAAGAACTGTTCCATTTGCCACCGGGACAGAGTCCTCAGCTACGCAGGCTCCTGCGAGGGTGTGGGCACTCTTGTATGTGAGTCATGGACGAGGGCATCAGGCTCAAACAGCTGAAATGTCGACATTTCGTTCAAATAGTACAATAACTAAGACGTAACATATACATATACACATAATATGCTATACATGCATAATTTTTATTTTTAATAGAACACAGGATTTGTTCGATTTTACACTGTCACACAGCTCATCTAACAACTGTATTGGCACCAGTGTTACCAGCAAATAAGGGCTGAAGTAGCTGCACAGGCTTGCAGGATGCCCAGAGCAAGATGAACTGGTTGAACACAGTAGTACACCACTGGTATGATAATGGTTGGTAGGGTTATTTTTTGGTAATGTGAAACAAAGCGCAGAGTTGTAGCAGGAACAAAATCTCATGAGGACATAGTGCATCAAAGGTAGGTTCATTTAATTTAGAGGTGGCCTGCAGAGCACTTGCTGGAGTTGTCCTGGCATGTTACCCTGGTGAAAGACTTCAGCTGCCATACGCATGGGCTGCCCTGATTTGAGAGCAGAAAATAGCACAGTATACAACTTTTAACTTTCCCAGAACACCTCCAGAAAGTAATAATGCATGCGTCATATGTAGAGGCCGGATTTATATGCACTAAAAGCTGGTTGAACACACATGCGTGAAAAATTCATTAATCTTGGCCAAAATATGCACCTCTAGAAATTCACTTGCATGCATTTAAAACACCCAAGAAATTCACTAGGGCAAAAGTATCTTACTTTATGCAGTGTACAAAAAGCATGCAGAGTTGAATGCATAGATCGAGAAGTTACCCATCAAACGGAACTCCTTACGACGTTACCGTGTGAAAAATGTAACTAAGTTAATAACGAAGTTATTCAGCCCGAAACGTAACTCGCAGATACTTAACCCACCAGGACAAAAACTGCGCGAGTTTCATTCCAATCGACGATGCAATTAATTAGAAAATTACAATTAAAGATTACGGGCAACACTGTACTAGGTATTCGAAATGAATCCGTGCTCCTGCCGCAAACGGCGGCAACCACATTGCATGCGTGTAACACTGGGCCCGACATAACAATCCACCACAATCCGCCATAAAATCCGCCCCTGCAATCCACACAACGATCCACATCTGAGGATAACGGATAAGCGAACTGAAACGAAATTCGGAGCCGTTGAAAAAAATGTGTCAGGAGCGCAAGGAGCCAGACAGCGTCGGGACTTGTTTGTTCACTGTGTGTTTCATGCTCACAACCATTATTTTGCGTCATGTCATTCAGTTTCAGTATCATTTCCCGCAACTCGGAACACTGGAATGCTTGTTGTTATGGGCTACGCGGTGGATGTATTCTGACGGAGTTTCTTTTTGGGAAACTAGATCTACTCTGCAACAGGATATGACTTGGGCGCGGCTGCAGTAAGTACAAAGAAATAGAAACAGACAGACTGTGTCCGTGCTGGTGAGCATTTCCGGAAATCGTCGTGAAGCAGCCCATAAGCTCGCATTGCAGACATTCTGTCTAAACTGTATGGCGAAGTCATGCAGAACGGTGTGTGAGCAGCGTGAACTACTTGACTATAAATAGCGACTGGACTGCATACGCGACGTTCACATCATAGTCCCGAATGTATACGTGTTGAAAATCGCTTCAGTTCAAGAACGTTGTGGTTTACCTTATGGAAGTGGTGCGTAACTTCCTTTTAGCGACAGCTAGTTGGAGTGGGTGCAGTATGTAGCAAATATACCAGTTCGGTGCTCGAACATGTGTACAAAAAATTCAAGGCAATAAAGAAGCGCAAGAGGTTTATTTTGCAGAGCATTCGGTAATGCGGTAACAAACCGAAAGCAAAAAAAAAAAAAAAAGATAAACTGAATGAACCATCATACTGGTTATACACGGTCGTATGATGCACATGATGGAGCCATACCGCTGTCATCTCAGAGGGTGGATCACATTGGCATGTAGATGATGTCCAAGCATCAGGCAGTTACAAGACTTTCCCCGGTACTAGAGGGTGTACATATCCCCTCGAGGACACTACCAGTATTTGTCCACGATAGCAACACATCCAGTGTCTAGATGTTCCAAAGAACTGTTCCCCCACAGTACAACTCTGCTGAAAGATCCCTGAATTTGCTTTATTCTATGCATTTGTTGCAGTGCACCTGCTCATAGCAGTTGTCACGAACTCATTATAAGGAATCATTACACAACATATAAATAGCTCTCAGTCACATGCAATATACAACAAGTGTATGAGCAGCCCAGGGCTGCGGAATTAGTTCATAAAAATTGATGTACAATGGATGATTCAAATTCTACCAGCAGTCATCATTGCAATGCTTTCCCACCCACCATAATGTGGTCTGCCTGAGTCATTCACATGACAAGTTTCTGACATTTCACATTGTGGTATACACAGAAAACAATGGAAGGAGAACCTATTTGAAAGCAGTTACGTCTGCACAAAATCTAGAGGCAACTTGGATGAAATTCATTTTCATTCACTGCTTTTCGCAATATAAGGGAAGTGTTTATCGACATCAAATGAGTTGCTCGTGTGATGGCACATATTTTACTGATGTTTATCAGCCACAGTACTATGCATAACCACTATCACTTCTGTGCCGTGAACAGAGGTGAAAACCAAACAGAGAAAATGACACAGATGTGTCTGGGCGGGTGGAACTCAGGGGGATACCGAAACTCCAACCAATCATGTACAGAAGGAGTACTGTTCTTTCAGGGCCTCCTACTGAGTGGAGTCCAGGTACTCTGAGTACAAACAGTTGTTCCTTGTGCTCCCCAATTATTCCTAAACAGGGAGCCAACCTTTTCAAAATGTCCATACTCCTTCTGTACTAGCTTGGCTGGAGCAACAGCGTACCAAACTTAGTAGAGCGTACACCATTACCACAAATAAGATAACACTCATAACGGATTGTGGAAAGTAATACCACACCCTTAAAAGCAAATTAGGGTGTGTGTACTTCAATTTTTCTGCATTTCACCTAATTTCATGAAGCAGTCTCATTTTCAAACAAGTACCAACAAACCAACACCTCACAGATGGAAGATACATTCCGAAAACTTGCAGTGAGAGAGACTATCATGACAATGATGCAAAGGCAGTTTTGCTGTGGCTGAAAAATTTCATGGCAGAATTAAAAGTATTGATTATGCTAAAGCACTATTTTTACTAGCCAGTCCTTTAGCGGATATCTACCCGAGAACTTGATCATTGTGGCATAATTGTTATTCTGCTAAACGTCTGGGATCTGAAAGAACCTGCAGAATGCGACAAAATGCACACAGCCCTCTTGGCCAACCTCTGTTGAAAATGCTGTTCAAAGAAATGTGGGTCATGGATACGACAATGATACTCAACTCAGTTTGCATCCAATGATCACGCACATCTTCCATTCCATTCGCCCGATTCATTACCATTAAGCCGAGCACACCTAAGAGACCTGTTGACATGTTTCTTTTTACACATGGGTGCTGAAACATGGGAGCGTGTCTGTATAAAACTTATTAATTTAATAAGTAAGCTGTCTTTGGAAGAGAAACTTGGCCAACTCGACTGTGAGACCATGTTGAAAATTACTGGCGTCCGGCTCACAGACACCTCCGAGGAAGAGATGGTCCCTTTAATCCCCATTCACCGTACCCACTTCAGCGCAAGTACCGTTATTGCCATTTCCCATTCATTCAATTTTCCACCTCCGTCATGTGCATAAGTCACTGCATCACTGTCGTGTCGTGAAATCGAAGCATCCTGCGGGCTATGAGAATGTCCTTGGGCTCCCTTGCATAAGCAGAAGTCATTGTTGGTGGCTCTGGAGATAAACTTGTCCTCAACAGACTAACTTGTCCTCAACAGACAACAGAATAATGTGGTTACTAAAATAACGAAGTTCCGATGTAATAAGGTGTAATACCAATTTTCAGAGTTGTCCGCTTTACAGGGGGTCGTTTGACACCAGGCGTCGCACCGCTCCATTACGCCGCATTTTTCAT